>NC_092860.1:155017561-155047975 GCF_032062135.1 Pyxicephalus adspersus
CTCCCCTTCTATCTCTCTCTCTCTCTCCCTCTCTATATTTTTCATTTCTACCTTCTATCCTTATTCCTTTTTCCTTTTCACAATTATCCCTCTCTCCCTCTCTCTCTCTCTCTCTCTCCCCCTCTCTTTCTCTCTCCCTCTCTCTCTCTCTCTCTCTCTCTTCCCCTCTCTCCCCTCTCTCTCTCTCTTTCTCCCTCTCTTTCTCTCTCCCTCTCTCTCTCTCCCCCTCTCTCCTTCTCTCTCTCTCCCCCTCTCTCCTCTCATCCTCTCTCTCCCCCCTCTCTCTCTCTCCCTCTCTCTCCTTCTCTCTCTCTCCATCCCCCCTTCTCTCCCTCTCTCTCTCCCTCTCTATATTTTCCATTTTTTTTTTATCAAACCCTCCTATATTCACTCCTGCAGTATTTTTATCTTGAAGAATAAAGCATAAGGCATAAGAAATTCCATGGCTAATAAAAATGTGATATGTTTGTTGAAATAAAATGTTACACAATTGTTACTGTTGTGAACCCAATGTAATTCTGCTACTAAGGGAAGTATTCAGGGTTTTACCCACATTAATGCAAATTATCTAAATGAGGGGCCACATAAATGTCATTACCTCTGAATAAAGAATATGTAATGTTTTGTTATAAGTGACTGATGGCAGGATGATAAATGGAAGCACAGTTCAGGCTAAACTGCTATTATTGATAATAATATTCTTATTAATAAACACCAGCCATTGTGTAAAAAACTTTCCAGCTGTTCATTTACCTTTTTTATTACAGATCTATTGGACTGAAGCCCCAGCAGGTGTTTGTTAGTGCTGGTGGATCCAGATAACTTCTTGTTCCCATTACTAATACATTGATATAGAATAAGACAACTAGGAGTTATTCCCCAACCCCATAAATCACCAATTCCTGCATTTTATGATGCGCCCTATCTTTCCTAATCTGCCTTTCTGGATGTGTTAGAGCTGAGGGGTTCTAGTGTGTCCTCAGAGCCTGCTGGGACTTGTAGTCCAAGGAGTGTTGGTTGTTGGATTGCAGAAGTGTGTAGGATAGTTCAATGTCTGAGCTGAGGACATGTTTCCCATGATGAGGATATTTTTATATTCTGAATAAATTTCATAGATCCTCTCCAGCAGCACACACTGATGAGCCCATCTCTATTTAATGTACAGCGCTGCTTAATATGTTGGCGCTATATAAATCCTGTTTAATAATAATAATATTAATAATAATATGGGACCAAGCAGTGTGAAGGATGATAAAAGACCTACCAGCATTCCCATATCCATCTAGAGGAAATAATGTTATTTTATTTGTTTTGTCTAGAAGTTTCCAATTTTCTTATCATTTTCTGCTCCATTGCGAATCAGAAATCTTATTTTCACAAGCTGTATGACTAACAGCTTTCCATGCAGATGAGCCCAGAAATAATGGGATTATAAACCAGATGCTCAAAGGCAATGTGAACCTTTCCATTTCCCAGGCATGTAAACATAGTGCTACCTTCATAATCCTCTCCATCAGCTGCTACTGGTGTCCCCCTCCTCCTCTCCACTAATGTTTAGCTAAGGAAACTGAACACTGTGGGTCCTGATGTACAATGGTTATCAATTGGTAACATATAAAATCTATAGTCCTCATCTCTAATCACCTGGCCCCTGACATATGCAGAGAGCAGGGACACAGGGACTGTAATGGGCTGGGTGGAGGTGTCTTGGGGTGTCATTGATAACCTGGATATACACCTCTGTGTAAGTCAATATGGTGGCACCCACCTAGGGGATATATAGGAAGAAGTGGGAGGGAGAGAGGAGGGGAAGGGAGAGAGAATGAGAGGGGAGAGAGAGAAGGAGAGGGGAGAGAGCAGGAGAGGAGAGCGAGAGAAGGAGAGGGGAGAGAGAGAAGGAGAGGGGAGAGAGAGAAAGAAAGGAAAGAGAAGGAGAGGAGAGAGAGAAGGAGAGGAGAGAGAGAAGGAGAGGGGAGAGAGAAGGAGAGGGGAGAGAGCAGGGGAGGAGAAGGGAGAAAGAGAAGGAGAGGGGAGAGAGAAGGAGAGGGGAGAGAGAAGGAGAGGGGAGACAGAGAAAGAAAGGAAAGAGAAGGAGAGGAGAGAGAGAAGGAGAGGAGAGAGAGAGAAAGAGAGGGGAGAGAGGAGGAGAGGGGAGAGAGAGAAGGAGAGGGGAGAGAGAGAAAGAGAGGAGAAAGAGAAGGAGAGGAGGAGAGAGAGAAGGAGAGGGGAGAGAGAGAAGGGCAGGGGAAGGAGAGGAGGAGAGAGAGAAGGAGAGGGGAGAGAGCAGGAGAAGAGAGAGAGAGAGAGAATGAGAGGGGAGAGAGAATGAGAGGGGAGAGAGAGAAGGAGAGGGGAGAGAGGAGGAGAGGGTAGAGAGAGAAGGGGAAAGGGAGAGAGAAACAGAGAGAATAAGAAAGGAGATAATATGAAAGGGAGATTTGGCAGCTAATATAAATCCTTTATAAAATGCCTTCCTTAAGCTTGCAGGGACCCCAGAATGCAGAGAAAGATATATATGTTAGGTGAAATTTAAAGAGTTCTCTCTACAAAGTAGTGAATATGACTTTCTCTGAAATATTCCCTGGTGGAGAATTTTTTAATGCTATTGAAACACATAGACCTGGATGATTCTCCACCATGAAATGTTTCAGTGAATATCAGATTCACTGCTTTATAAATAGACCCAATAGTGTACGTACATCCTAAACATACTTTTCCGAATTTTTGGATCAAGCCACACTGTATACATTTTTCTTTTTAGATGCTTTTTTTTTTTTTTTTTACCTTGAGATCCTGCCAGTAACAGCACTTCTTGTTGCAGGCTGATATGGTAAGGCACTGCCTTACCATACCACTACCAAACTAGCTGCAGCCTTTTGTGTCTCACTTTACCTGCCCATTGGCTTCATATGTAATAGACATGATAAGAAACCCAATGGCAACCTGAAGGAGTGCACATCGGGCTGACAACATCACTAATTGTGAGACAGCTTTGTGTTGTCAGCCTGCAACAGGAAGTACTGTTATTGGCATCTCCGGTCTGCATACAACATTCTGTACACTTGTGCTTTTTTAATGCCTTTTAATAGCAGGCAATCATTTAACCAATCAAATCAAAATTTTTCAGCTTGCTTTTCCAAAAATATTTTGCCATGTGCATCAAAGAAAACAACGATGCATAGCAGCAACATAATTCTTCAAATTCATATTGGGAATGCGTCATACACTTCAAACCTTTGTGTACAATCAGCTTGATGGGACTACAAACACCGATGTGAACGGAATTAGCACAAACACACGGCCTGGTGGTCCTATCATACTCCCGTGGTTTATCCTTCCTACTGCTTATTTATTTAATACATAAATCTCAACTTCGAGTGAAATGCAAAATGGTTCTCAGCAGAATATAATAGGAGTATAAAAAATGCCAGCCGGATTCACCTAATTTTCTGCCTGGAAATAACAAGTTTATTAAAATAAGTTTAAAAAAAAAATAAATCAAAATAAAGCTATAAAAAATCATCATTTGATGAAAATACATCTATAATTATAAAAAGGTGAGTGGGGACCAACATAGATTTCCCCAAGGGTTCTTCTAGTAGACATTTTACAAAAACATCACACGTAAATCACGATGCATAGACAATTGGCCTCTTCCTTAATATCAAGACGCCTGGTTGTTACTTTGATCCTCTGGTATCGGTGCTTCCTGGGATACAGAGATAAAAAGGAGTCTTTTAAGTCATCCAATTCATAACCACGATGTATCTAATTAAAAATAATAAATATATTGTATTTGAACAATCATTTAAAAACATGAATTATATACAAAGGATTGCAACTCCAATCATTGTTCATTCATGTTTTGCGGATCACTTTAGGAATCAATGAGACCCCCAGAACAATATAGGCAAACTGGGATCATTCTTTCAAATATGGCAAAAGCATAGAGCGCCAACAAGAGGAGCAGCCAACCTAAAGGGACACCGGACTCAATCTGAGGACACTGAATCCAAATTGGTATCTCCCAATGTGTAACTTGAGGGAATCCACACTAAAAGGTTCTGTTCTTAAAAGACACCACTGAACAGTTATTATTTCCCAAGGCTGTATATCACTTAGGGAAGTCATGCAATCGGTGCTTCTTGTCTCACTGTTTTTGGAACATGTAGGTCCGGGAGGTCTTCTTTCACTGGCTGCATGCCAAAAATTTTGTACGTCATACATCTTACGTAATAAAAAAGGCATTGAAGACATCAAATTTGTGTAGGTGTCATTATGGTGCCATTAAAAGCAAGCTATGCTGGGATAGATATGGTGGCCATGGGGGAGGGGTGGCAAGGCACATGGCCAATTTATTGTTGAATAGGCCAATTATAACCAGGTGGATCAGGTGATCCCTATCCAACTTTTTCTACCTAAAACTTTAACAGCTGAACAAAGAAAATCCTGTCTTCAAGGCATCAGTGGTATTGATTTCTGAGATTTGGTGCTGCCTTCCATAGGGTGGCAGCACAGAAGAAGACAGTGCCACCGCTCAGTTTTATATACTTAGTATTATTTTATATATTTGTTTTGTTTGTGCCTGCTGACCACCTGGGAACATCTGTGACCAAGGCTGGATTTACCAATAGGCATAGGGGGCACCTGCCTATACAGTACTGATAAAGAGGTGGCTTTGCCCTATATCATTGGCCATTGTTTTTTTCCATCATCGGCAGGAATAATAATTTTAATTTTATAGAAGGTTACAAATTATTAAAATATTCAAAACCAGATATGGACCAACAAAGGAAATGCATGTCAGCAAAGGTTGTATGTCTGGAGGTTCTGTTCATAGAAATCCAACTTTGTCTGTGGCCTTATTCAGCCTGTAAAAAAAGAAGAATTTGGGGAACTGTAGAAGAAGAAGAATTGGTTAGGGGGAGTCGGTAGATGGAGGTTATAGGGGAAAGGAGGTCCAGAGAGTGGTGGCCTCAAGATTTTATTGTTCAGGGGAAAAAAACACCTCTTCTTTGTCTTGGTTGTCTCTGTCCAGTTGAAATATGTGATGATAAAGCAGGCCCTGTGCTGCCTCCATTAGTGCATTGTAGAATTTGTTTTATTACAGTGAATCATTTGACACAAGGAGAACACCTACTAAAAAGGATGACCATATATAACCTGCATCCCTCATGCTCCTACCCAGGCACATGTTGTTAGCTTCACAGGTCCAAAGTAGTACTTTATGGTGAACAGTTTGTAGGCACCTCATCAGATAGACATCAGCCTGTTGGGAATTCAGAACCCTTGACATAAATATTGACTTCCATTCTGGGGCTATATCAGCCTCTTTTGGATCTTGGAGGGAGTCCGTAGGAATTTCTGCCACTTGTGAGGTGAGATTCTGATGATGGATGGGAAAACCTGGCTCATCATCAGCTATAACAACCTCCAGTCTTCTGGGAAGGTGGGGAGTATCTTTAGGAAATTCTGTCGATTTGTGAGGTCAGGTCTTCATGTTGGATGAGAAGACTTTGCCTTTCATCAGCATTCCAATTCATCAAGGTGTTCAGTAAAGTTGAGGTCAGGACTATGTGTAGGACACTGGAAGTCCCCACACCATATTGGTAAAACTGTGTTTGTACACAGGGACATGCTGGAATAGACGGGAGCCTTCACCAAATGATTGATACCAGTTGACAATTGTCCAAAATGTCTTTGTATAATGTAGCATTAACCACACTCTTCACTGGAGCCACCCAAACTTCATCATTTGGAAGCGGGTCACTTGTGTGTCTGTACAATTAGCCACCTTTGTGTTTCCTGCACCCCTTGGTTTATCCTTCATAATATGAAACAAATAAAACACGGAAGAACTCCGTGATTCCTCAACTTAGTGCGGAGATCTCGCCAATATATTCCCCAAAAAACTGTCATAGGAAGACTTATATTTGAACATGAAAGACAGGCCGGGTTTTTTTGGCAACAATTCACTTATATTTTTTTACATATTCATAAAATAAACAATAGTTGCTTGTTTGTACAGAATATTCCAATATGGCCTCATTCCTTGAGGTCCAATACCTATACGCTAGACATAGATCATCTAATTAGTGGTATTATCATTCCTGCATGGAGCAAACCATATGTATGAAGAACACAGGTAGGTAGAGGTGTTTTTTTAATGCAGCCTTGTTACCCGACGTGTTTTGCCCTTTGTGGGCTTCCTCAGGGGTAGCTGTGTGTTTAGTGTAGCGGTTTGCGTGTAATCTAGGTGTATTTATTGTACATAAACACGTATTAGTCAATCATCTTTGACTGTGTATCAACTAATCATCATGCATGTGATAAGTATAGTTCAAACAGGTATATACAGTCATATATATAGTGTACATACACGTATTCTGTTATTAATAAAGTATTACATCAAAGTCTGTTCACTAAAACAAAAACAAATACATATAAATTGGTAAACTTAAGGTTTGGAATTAAAATTGTAATTCCTAAATTGTTTGGGGATTATTTGAAGAATAAGATAATTTACATTTTGTGTTACCCAGGATGTTTTGGACAGATAGATAGATAGATAGATAGACATCGGAGGACCACAGAGGCAGCTTTAAATTTCTGGTGCCTGGCAGCTATTTAGCTATGTAACTTTAAGTTTACTTGAAGGTTTAATTTTATTTTGTATCAGACATTGTTTCTGTGCCGATTACATAACTTCGTTTTGTTGATGTTGAGCAATGTTACATTGTATCACCTATAATAACTATACAACTATAAGTGATCGTCTTAGAGCAGCCTTTTTCAACATTTTTTACATAGGAGAACCTTTACAGATAACCAAAAATTGGTGGAAAAAAATTGCTCATTGCTCAAGGAACCCCTAGAAACCTCTGGAGGAACCCTGGTAGAGAAATGTTGGTTTCGAGGGGCAACACTACTTATTACAGTGGCCTCAGAGTCATTGTCATCTCCTTCAGTTAATGGGTCAGGAATCATCCATGGACACTTAGCCAAGTTATTCCCAAATCCAGAACACAGCCAACCAGCTGCATTTTTATCCTTTCATGAGTTGGATGAGTGAATGAATTGCCTGCATTGAGGAGTTGTGTGCTTGTGCCAGCTGGGTGTGTTTCTGCATTATCTGGGGGCAATAATCTATGTCATAGGGTTAGAAGTGGCAGAGGACCCTTCAAAAGCTTTGAAGATGTTTTAAGAGCAAGAGGAAGCTGATTTGTTTATAAGCCTGGAGTTGGATAGAGAATAACGTACAGGATCCCAGTCGTTGTAGGCTGGTCTTGTGATGCCCTGCCATCCCCCTTTACACATATACAGTGCCCCCGTGACACAACAAAAAGATTTAGCTTGGGAGTGGCTGGAGTTGAGCCTTAAGTATGTACACTGAGATGTCTGTCTATAGAACAGAATGGGCGACGATCTAGCTCCTGCTCATTCTCTATAGGATTCACCAACTCAACACGGGAATGTCTTTTTCTCAACAATAGTGTAATATATATAGTAGGGATGAGAGAACAATTTTTTAAAACTCGATCCTGAGGCGAATTTGGCCATTCTAGCTTACCGAATTTTAAGCGAGAATGGCTTGGCATCATCAACATGAAAGCATGGATCCATCCTGCTTCATATGAATGGTTCTGCTGGTAGTGTAAGAGTGTGGGGGGTACTTTCTTGGCACACTTTGAGCCCCTTAGTAGCAATTGGGCATGGCTTATATGCTGACAGCCAACCTTAGTATTAGTTAACGGTTAATTAACCTCTAGTGCCGGGGATCACACAGCCGCATCCATTGAGAATATCTCCGGGCACTAGAGGTTAATTAACCTGTAGTGCCACGGGAATCACAAACAGGAGGATTCCCTGGGAATCCTGCAGTTAAAATTTCCTAGATCTTCCGATGGTTTCCCAAAATTGGTTCGCCGAAATTTCAAAATTTACAAAAACCATCTGAAGTTCGAGGAAATTTTTGCAAGAATGCCAGAGGCATTAGATTATTTTGCTATGTTTGGTATCATAAACTGTTGTATACAGTCTTCCAAAGCAAATAGTGTCAAACAATGCCAAGGAAGTGTTTTGCAATTAGCACCAGCAGGAGGATTCTTCTTTGTGTGCTCCTTCACATTGGGTTGTCCATTGCATGAGCTGGCCATCTAAAGCAGTGTTTCCCAACCTTTCTTAGTCGTGGCACATATTTTACAATTAGAAAAATCCCACGGAACACCACCAAAAAGTCAGACACGTAAATTAGCTACCTGCTGCCATCTAGTGGAAGAGTTTTTTTTTGGTTCTGCCTATCACTATACATCGCTGGTATAGACAAATGAAGACAAATTTTTTGCAGTAAATAAATCATTTTGGGACCAATTAACTGAAATTGGATAATTTCCCACGGTACACCCGAAGATCTCTCAAGGCACACTAGTGTGCCGCGGAACAGCGGTTGAAAAACACTGATCTAAAGCATGCTGACAACATTACTGCAATTTGTGAGGCAGTGCCTAAGTGTTGTCAGCCTGCAACAGAAAGTGCTGTTACTGACAGGATTTCCAGGTAAGAACAGGGACACGTGTGTCTTCTTCATCGTAATAAACCTTCTGCTTGGCAGCATTATAAAAATGTTGACGTGCAGTACGGCACAGATGGACTTCACTGGGAATAGAGCACAATTAGTGAATGGTAACAATTTTATTTTTGCCAGTCACATTGTAACCTTGCAGACAACCAACAAAGGGTCTTCCAGCAGACGAAGACTCCACAATGGGCCCTTTCATGGATGTCCCTCCAAGCGACGTGTGCCCGGCAGTTGCCATGGAGGCCGCTAACAACTCTTTAATAAAGCGAGGGTCTTTCAATAAGTCAAGCCATTCATTTAGCCTCTTCTGTGTCAAAGCTGAGAAGTGAGTGCCACAACTGTTAAAGGGAACCATTAACCACCTGAGCACTGCTGTCTGCTTTTATCCATTTATCCAGGTAGACATGCAGGAATAATACTGAATGCAGAGGATTATCCGCTGATCTTTTGTGACATTTTAATTATGAAAGTGATTGGTAATGCTGTGATTATGTGATATGATATAGCAGGCAGAGGGTATAGCTGGCACACATCTCGCCCTGATACCTACCCAGGCTGACAATGGTATTTAGATAATGCAATGGGAAGGGGGGGTCTGCATTGAGGTTTATCAGAGTGCTGAACACTACAGTGATTGAAGAGCAGAGGGGAATCTACATATGGAAAGAATCCGCTCTCTTCATTCCTCCAATGACCTACTAATGACTTCCTCACTCATAACCTCATCACACGCATGGCTGCAAGACTTTTCTAGAGCTGCCCCGTCTCTCTGGAATGGTCTTCTGCATCCTATTCGGCTTGTTTCTACTTTCTGCTACTTTAAAAGAGCACTCAAAGTCCATCTCAAACTTTCCTACCCATTTTCTTCTGTCTCCTAAACCCTCACTGCTTCCCACCATTCCATATCTCCCTCCTATTTTGTGATACTTCCCCCACCTCCTAGATTGTAAGCTCTTCTGGGCAGAGTCCTCTCCTCCTCCTGTGTCACAATACGTATCTTGTCTGTCATTTGAAACCCCTTTTTAATGTACAGCGCTGTGTAATACATTGGCCCTATATAAATCCTGTTTATTATTGTTATTATTAATATTAATAATATTAATAAATATACAAGATGAATAATATACTAGATGGGCAATAGTTTGTATACCTGACCACTACACCTATATGAGCTTGTTGGACATCTCATTTCAAAATCAATGGTATTAAAAAGGAGTTGGTCCAACTCCATGTCTACAATAAGCTCCACTCTTCTATGAATGGTTTCCTTTCCTTAGGATTTTGGAAGGTGACCATGGAAATTGTGACATTGGTGAGGTCAGGTCCAGATCTTGAATGGGAGGATTCGGGATTGTTCTTCAAATATATCCCAAAGTGTTCAGTAGGGTTGAGATCAGGGCTTTGTATTGGACACTCAAATTCCTCCACAATGACCAATCCTTGGCTTTGGAGTTGGCTTTGTACTCAAAGTCATAAAAAGGTTCTTCACCAAACTGTAACCACAATGTTGGAAGGGTACACAGTGTAATATGTCTATGTTCTGTAGTTTCTACATACGTGTGGCCATATAGCATGTGTGATGGGGCTAGAAGCTCTATTTTATATTGATATTGTTAGTTTCTTATTAATCTGCATAGCATTAATGAAGAGGGAGCAACAATACTAGGTCAGATGTCAGGATATAAACCATGCCCAGTTGGTACTAAAGGGCTCAAAGTGTGCCAAGAAAGTACCCCCATACCCTTACACCACCAGCAGAACCATTCATATGAGGCGGGATGGATCCATGCTTTCACGTTGATGGTGCCAAATTCTGACCCTACTGTTCAAATGTTGAAGTGGAAATCAAGACCTATCAGACCGGGCAACATTTTTCCAATATTTTGTCCAATATTTGTGAACCTGTGCAAATTATAGCCTCATTGCCCATTCTAAGCTGCCAGAAGTGGCCCCCACTTTGGTTTCCTGTTACTGTAACCCATCTGCTTCAAGGTCCTGTTGTGAATCCAGATGCATACCTCTTCTGCATTTGGGTCACTGTTGGCTTACTATCAGCTCGAACCAGTCCCGCCATTCTCTTCCCACCCCTGGCACCAACAAGGTATTTTGGAACCAAGAACTAGATATATTTTATTGCCTTCCTCTGGATCAACTGTGCATTTATGGTTCTATCTGAAATATGAACGTTTACTGTACGTTTATTACAATGGACTTGCATCTTTTTTAACCCTATCTATGTAACTGCCCCTCATTTTCTCATTCTCTGTAAACCCTAGAGATGCTTATGGGTGAAAATCCCATCAGATCAGAATTTTATGAAATACTCAGCCTGCATGGCACCAACAACCATACTATGTTCAAAATTACGTAAAGCGAAACTAAAGTCAAAATAAAAAAGACACACTTAACTTTATTCTCACAGATCCATTGATCCATTAGGAGGTTTCTTTGATTTGGTTCTGCGTCGTCTTGCTATACTTCTTCCATCTTCTTCATTCTACTTCCGGGTCACATAGTTACATTAGTAGGTTAGGTTGAAAAATGACATAAGTCCATAAAGTTCAACCACTAGGGAAATAAACATATCCCAGATATAAAACCCTATAAGACATAGTTGGTCCAGAGGAAGGCAAAAAAAGCCCGGGTACAATTTGCTTCAACAGGGAAAAAAAATTCCTTCCTGATTCCATGAGGCAATCGGATGTTCCTTGGATCATCAGTCACTGTTATCTTTACTTTAAATCCTTAATCCTCAGTTATATTCTGTGCTTGTAGAAACACATCCAGCTTTTTCTTAAAGCAATCTATAGTAGTTGCTGAAACTACTTCCTGAGGGAGTAGATTCCACATTTTCACACACCTTACAGTGAAGAATCCCTTCCTTATCCGGAGCTTAAACTTCTTTTCCTCCAGAAACGGCGCCCCCTTGTGCTTTGTAATGACCTTACAGTGAATAATGGGGAAGAGAGTTCTCTATATGGACCATTTATATATTTATACAGGGTGATCATATCCCCCTTATACGTCTCTTCTCAAGGGAGAATAGATTCAGTTCAGCTAATCTCTCCTCATAGCGGAGCTCCTCCATTCCTTTTATTAGTTTAGTTGCCTTCTCTGCACTCTATCCAATTTGCCCAAACCTGGACTGCATATTCCAGATGTGGTCTGACCAATGCTTTGTACAGGATTATGTCTCCATCTCTGCAGTCTATTCCTCTTTTATTACAAGAAAGTACTTTACTAGCTTTATATATTGCAGCTTGGCATTGCATGCTGTTATTAAGTCTATGATCTACCAGAACCCCCAGATCCGTCTCCATTTCTGACTCCCCCAAATGTATTCCTCCTGGACAGTATTAAACATGCATGTTGTTCTTCTTTTGTACCTTTCTCTCATTGTGCAGGTGGAAGATTGGGTGATGTAGATGGGGAAAAAAGTGCAATCTATTAAAGAAAGGGCTCCTTCTGCGCATGCCCGAGATCGGAAGAAAGAAGGAAGGAACAGCCAAGAGTCTCCTGGGATGCGTGATGTAGGTACCTCGGGAGGCTCTCCCACCCCCAGAAAGAAGAGGTGCTGCACTCTTATTTTTAATAAAAAAAAGAGTGTTGCACTTAATACAATTGTTACTTTATATTAAAAGGATGTCTACCCTTTTATGTAAAGTAAAACTTTTGAGTTTAGATTCACTTTAAATCACCTTTCTGCCCCATTCTGATACGCAGTTTGAACTTCAGCAGGTCCACATGCTTAATGCTGCCATTGGCTGGTTAAATATTTCCATTGAATGTATATTGACTGAAATTCCTAATTTTGTTGTGGCATGAGCATGGTACCCCATTCACAGGAATGCTCCTGGATTCACCTGCTCATAATAAAGTTGCCCCTGGGTTTCAGTATACTTGTAAAAGTCCTGAACATTGAGGGCTGTAATGGAGAGAAAAGTGGGATGATATAGCCCTGGACCTTCTCATTATAGACCGAGGCACCTTTACTGCCTTTTCAGAGCTTAATTGCTGCAAAGTGGGGAAGTAAATGAGGCTTGTAAGATGTTTTCCGTCCTTGTAAATACGAGTTGCCATGGCATTGCATTGTGTGTTGTTGTTCTGCTGTTTCTTTGAGGCAGCTAAACCTAAAGGTTATTGAGGAGTGTTTAGCAATATTGCATTTGGAGAAAACATCTGAAGACTGAAATGTGAACTTCAACCTTTTCTTCATTAAATCAGCCTGGGGAGGGGGAGGGGGTGTTGGCAAACAAGGCAAAATATAGATTAAAATGAATCTGTGAGTCCCAACCAAATCCTCTCGGATCTTTACTAAATGTTTTCTACTTTTGGGAAGGGCCAGTGAATGTGAATATTCACCAATGCTTCTATGGTGGTCCTAGGGCTGAATGCCTAAGACAAAGCTATACAGTGGCTTTAGAAAGTACTCAGAACCCCTTTATATGTTTAGTTTTGTTATTATGCATCCTGATACTACATTCATCTACGTTAATCTACACTCAGTACACCACAATGACAAAGCTGAAATATCACATTTACAAAGTATTTACAACAACATGTAACAACATTTAAAATTTATCTCAGGTGCCTCCCATTTCTCTTGATGTCTGCTGAGATGTTTCTGCACCTTGACTGGCGCCCCCCTGTGGTGAATTGATTGGACGTGGTTTGGGAAGGCGCCACCTCCCTATAGAAGGTCTCATAGCTGGCAATCAGAGCAAAAACAAAGCCATGAGGTCACAGGAACGGCCTGCAGAGTTCAGAGACAGGATTGTAATAACTCTGATCTGGATAATTGGAGATCCAAGGGGCACAGCAGCCTCCATTATTCTCAAATAAAAAATGTTTGGCACAACCAGGACTCTTCATTGTCACCTGACCAAACAATGGAGGGAGAAGGGGCTTGGTGGGAAAGGTGACCAAGAACCCGATGGTCACTCTAAATGAGTTCCAGAGATCGTGTGTGGAGATGGGACTATGTTCCAGAAGGACAACCACAGCTCCAGCCCTCCATCGATCTGGGCTTTCTGGCAAAGTGGCTAGATGGAAGCCTCTGCTAAGTGCTAAACAGCTCCTGTGTTCGCAAAAAAGCACCTGAGGACTCTCAGACTGTGAGGAAAAACATTTGCTCATTCGGTCTGATGAAACTGAGATTGAACTGCTTGGTCTCAAGTCTAAACATTATGTCTGGAGGCGCGACTCATCTCCTGCCCAATATCATCCCAACTGTGAAGCATGGTGGTGGCAGCATCATGCTGTGGGAATGTTTTTCAGCAGCAGGGACTGGGATACTGGTCTGAATGTAGCAAATTATAGATAAATCCTCAATGAAAAATTACTACATCTGTGGGAGGTCATCCTGGCCCTCAGCATTGTGGAATGGTGAGATCTTTATTAGATCTGTATCTGGTACCCTGGAGGGTAGAACATTCTAAAAGATTGGTGGTGCCGATGGCAGGATGACCTGTAGGAAACCAAGTATGTGTCAGAGGTATAAAAATGTACAATAATAGTGTGTGACTGTGGGAGGACATTAGAGTGTCAGCTCTTCTGTACAGAGACTAATAGGACTGGCTCAGTGTTCTCTGTACAGCACTATGGTATATGTCAGAGCTATATAAATGTATAATAATAGTGTGTGACTGTGGGAGGACATTAGAGTGTCAGCTCTTCTGTACAGAGACTGATGGGACCGGCTCAGTGTTCTCTGTACAGCACTGCGGTATATGTCAGAGCTATATAAATGTATAATAGTGTGACTGTGGGGGACATTAGAGTGTCAGCTCCTTTGTACAGAGACTGATGGGACTGGCTCGGTGCTCTCTGTACAGCACTGTGGTATATGTCAGAGCTATATAATGTATAATAATAGTGTGTGACTGTGGGGGGACATTAGAGTGTCAGCTCCGCTGTACAGAGACTGATGGGACTTGCTCAGTGTTCTCTGTACAGCACTATGGTATATGTCAGAGGTATATAAATGTATAATAATAGTGTGTGACTGTGGGAGGAGATTAGAGTGTCAGCTCTTCTGTACAGAGACTGATAGGACTGGCTCAGTGTTCTCTGTACAGCATTGCGGTATATGTCAGAGGTATATAAATGTATAATAATAGTGTGTGACTGTGGGAGGACATTAGAGTGTCAGCTCCTCTGTACAGAGACTGATGGGACTTGCTCAGTGTTCTCTGTACAGCACTATGATATATGTTAGAGGTATATAAATGTATAATAATAGTGTGTGACTGTGAGGGGACATTAGAGTGTCAGCTCCTCTGTACAGAGACTGATAGGACTGGCTCAGTGATCTCTGTACAGCACTGCGGTATACGTTAGAGATACATGAATGAACATGTTAAGTTTAGTTTCTGTCTTGAATTGCAAAGGTAAAAGCTGCAGTAGTTACCCCCCGGGGGAGGAAGATTTCCGTCTCACAGTATTTCATTCCTATGCGTTTTAGGGGCTGAGGGCATTGGAATTTGTAATAGGCTCAGCGTGGTCTCATTATCCGGGTCCTGTGTGACTGGCAGCTGCTTTAATGGCAGATGATAGGGGTATTAGCTGGTAATTAGTAGTGAATGGCAGCCATGCCCTCTCCGTTGCTCTTTGTATTCAGTTATTGCAGCGTGGCTCTTCTGTTCTCTCTCTCTCGCTTTTCTCTTTTTTTGTCCTCTCTAATCCAGATCAGAATCAGCCGTAATCAACATGGCAGGTAAATGCCAATTAAGCGGAGTGATAGGTACTGACTATCTCCACATATGTGTCTCCCTCCATCCCCAAAAAAAGCATATTGTATTTTGGCTTCAAAACTCTGGAAATGAGGAACTTCTGAACTGGAAAGTCCCATTAGAGTAATGGAAAAATCTTAATAAGGCTCCAAAAAGTATCTAGTACTAAATGGCAAATGATGTCTGGGTAGTTTGACGAGATGTAGGGAGCCTGATCCATATCCATTATAAATTCTACCAAGGGGGCTAATATAAGGGATCTGATGGAACTGGCTATCAAGCTTGGGGTGCTCAAGGAACAGAAGAGTTAGATATAGGACAGAGACAGCCATTGCTCCCTTTCTGCCATAAGCCTTCCGGAAATTAGAACCACCGAAAATACCATGAAAATTAAAATTAGGATTCTAAATTCTGGATCCTTACCCAACTTATTCTAACCATAAACTACCTTGTTAAATCTCAACCTTACACCTGAACATCAACCAAATCTAAGCCCTTCACCTCAACCCGACACTGAAACATCAATGACACTTAAAGTGGACCTGAACTCGCATAATGAAGACTTTCTTTTATGGTGATCTAGAAGTAGGATGAGCATTTTTTGGGGAAGAGGAAGGCATACAGAAGTGGGACTGCTGTTCGGGACACCAGAATATCTATTGTGATCTTTTTTTGCCCATATAGAGCTCAGTGTAGAATGCCAGGATATTCCGGGCATACCAGCATTGAACTCCCTCGCATTACGTCTTCCTGGTCTGGCCAATCAAGATGGATGAAGATCCGACACCCAAAGAAGAAGACCGAATGAACATGACCATTCTCATGATAAAGTAAGGACAGGTGGGACCTGCCTGGACACAATTTTTTAGGGTTTAGTTCCACTTTTCGCTTGAGGAAGGCCATAAAATGCTGCTGTGATTTAATATTACCAGTAAAGCTTTTCCTGAGCCACGACTCTCCACCCGGTAAATAAATGATGTGAATGCGGTCATCTCAGTTCTCACAGCCGGGGAGGATTCATCAGACTATAAACAAACACTTCCCATCATTTGAGTTGAAGTCTCTCCCGCCACAATCTCAGCTCCTCCAGGACCCTCTGATAGGTCCTCTTACCTCGTGCCTCTCATCATCCTGATTTGTAAACTTCAAAAGAGTTCCTCCAAATATGAGGGTATGTTTCTCCTTTGGTCTCCCTTACTGGAGGAGATTAGAGAGTCCGGCATGATGAGGGAGGATTTTGGGGAGCTGGAGTATCAGGAGACCTTAGGATTAAAAAGGGAAACATTGGAAGGGAGCAGAATGAAAAGAAACTCTTTCAGAGTGAATAAATGTTAGCTGATTACTGCCAATGAGATGCAGTAAGATCTTGGGGGACCCAGCAACTGAACGGCACAGAAAGCGTCCGCTCAGCATAAATTAACCAATGAACTTACATAACGTCTTCTACAATCTCATATCAGCTATAGCAAAGAAACTCATAAAAGTCATTTTCAATATTTGTAAATCCGCAGATTTTAATATAAAAATAATTGGCGAAGGCACTTCCTGTTATAGGGTGACAACGTTCTGTTCCTGTCTCCCATATGATATCACTTTCTGATCAGAAGGGCAGAATGTTGGACACAAGTGGGAAGTGTTTTGAAGCATCCGACCAATCAGAAAATTTATAAGATTGGTTGGTTGAGTGGAAAATGCAGATCTGCTATGTGTGCTGGGGTATAGCTCGTCATAATTGCTGTGTTTGCCCCCACCCCCAATGTGTTCTTATGGCCATGCCGGAGACGGCTGGATATTTTTTTAGACATCACAAACCTGACGCTTTGTCTTATTACGTACCAATAATTGTCTGATTGGTGGTTTCCAGGCCTGGTATCCCCCTGATATCAGCTCCTTCTAGGAAATCTTTAGATTCAGTCTAATCACGTTAACGGTTGATCCTTATTGATTTTTGGAGAAGATTATGTTTCCAGCACTTGTGGGATCAGTGAAAATGAAGTTCTGCTGCTCCCAGGAGGACAGAGAATTCCACCTGCATGACCATGACAGTGATGTGTGTATGTGATCGAGTCCATACAGAAGATTTCCGCAACATTTAAAAGATAGCAGCTACAATTTAGGAAAATTGTGATAATTACTCAAATTAGAAAATGAGATATCAGTTGCATAGATCTGTAAATATACATAGAAGACTCACCGTTGGATGAAGTATGGAACACACTTTGGGAAATATTGTGCAAAAAAGAATGCACAATGCGACATACTAATGGGATCCACTATAGGTCTCACTATGGGACTCACTATGGGACCCAATATGGGACTTACTAAGGGATACACTATGGGACTCACTATGGGACCCAATATGGGACTCACTATGGGACGCACTATGGGACGCACTATGGGACTCACTATGGGACTTACTATGGGATGCACTATGGGACTCACTATGGGAGCACTATGGGACTCACTATGGGACTCACTATGGGAGCACTATGGGACTCCCACTATGGGACTCACTATGGGACTCACTATGGGATGCACTATTGAACAAATGTAGAATGCTCTAAAGAACATATTATGTGATACTTTATGGGATGCACAGTGGAACATACTAATTGGAATCACTATGAGACTCACTATGGGACGCACTATTAATTGATCTATGGAAAGCTCTATGGAACATATTATGGGATACATTATGGGATGCACAATGGAACATACTAATGGGACTCACTATGGGATGCACCCTTGGACAACTATGGAACACACTTTGGAACGCATTATAGGACACATTAGGTGACATGCTATGAGATGCTCTATGGGACCCACAATGGAACATACTATAGTTTTATTATAGAACACACTATACATTGTGGCACACTGAATAGAACATACTAATGGGACTCACTATGAGATGTACTATTGGACAACTATGGGATGCACTATGGAACATACCAATGGGACCCACTTTGGAACACACTATGGAATGAAATTCCTTATATACTGTAAACACATTTGTTAACGCAACACACTTGTGATCGGAAAGTTTTTTTTAAATCTCAGTGATATCCCCATGCAATAAATATAATGTTTTGGATAATTAGAAGCTTTGTATTATTTGTGAAATCTTGGCTCATGTCCTTGCCTTTGTAGGAAACAATTAATTTATTTGTCCCAGGCAGCGTGTCAATGTGAGCCTGACGCTGGGTTTTCCATCTAACGAACGTTTTAATAATCACACGCCCGCGCAATCACACACAGCGCCAGACAGCTGAGCAGACTCAACACCGGGCCCTGCGTGGGCCGACAATCCCCCTGCCTTCTAGGGACGTCTCTCTAAATGTCACATGGAATGAAATCCCTATATTGTCTCGTGTCTGTTTGTATCTGATGCTCCCCCATCATCAGGAACCTAATTATTCTGAATTATCACCTGACAAGGCATAAATAACAAATATCTTGTCATAAATAAAGTGCTAATAAACCATCTATTAAATAGAAATGTAGCAGCGTACCCAAAGGACACGTAAGTGACCTGTAAGGTGCACAATGGATGCTGGCAGAAGCATAAAGGGGAGAATTTAGATTTAGGTTAAAGTGTATGTATATGTTCATTTTAAATTTTTAGTTCCTGGCTTGTGTCATTTACCAACTCCCCACCTTCTTCTGGAAGCCGGATTCAGTATTAACTATGGAAAAAGTTATTGAACTTTCCTCCTGCAGGTTGGAGGTTGTACGAGTGCGGGAAATGGTTAGCCCTTGATTAAATAAATGTGGCTTGAACCATAAGTAGTCAACAACAAGCAAAACTACTTGACAAGTTAGTATAAGGGTTACAAGAAAGGTTTGTGTTAGGGTTACATAGAGGGCAATGTTAGGGGCACAGGCAAAGTTTGTGCTATAAATGTTAATGTTACAGGGAAGGTTTGGGGTTACAGGGAGGGTTATTGTTACAGGGAAGATATAGGGAAGGTTAGAGTTACATGGAAGGTTAGGGTTATAGGGAAGGTTAGGGCTACGGGGAAAGTTAGGGTTACACGGTGGGTAAGGGTTACAGGGATGGTTGGGGTTACAGAGAAGGTTAGGGTTACATGAAGGATTAGGGTTGCAGGGAGAGTAAGTGTTATGGAGAAAGTTAGGGTTACAGAGAAGGGAAGGGTTACAGGGAAGGTTAGGGTTACACAGAGGGTAGGGGTTATAGGGAAGGTTAGGGTTACAGGGAAGGTAAGGGTTATAGGGAAGGTTAGGGTTACAGGGAAGGTAAGGGTTATAGGGAGGGTTAGGGTTACAGGGAAGGTTAGGGTTACACGGAGGGTAGGGGTTATAGGGAAGGTTAGGGTTATAGGGAGGGTTAGGGTTACACAGAGGGTAGGGGTTATAGGGAAGGTTAGGGTTACAGGGAAGGGAAGGGTTACAGGGAAGGTTAGGGTTACAGGGAGGGTAGGGGTTATAGGGAAGGTTAGGGTTACAGGGAATATTAGGGTTACAGGGAAGGTTAGGGTTACAGGGAAGGTTCATGTAAAGGTTACCAGAAAGCTTAGTGTTAGGGTTGCATGAAGGCAAAGTAAGGGTTATGGAGAAAGTTAGTGTTAAAATTATAGGAACTGCCATTTGTGTTAATGCTACAGGGAAAGTTAGTGCTAAAGGTTTGTGCTCGGGGTAAAGGAAAGATTAGTATTATGGTTAGAGGAGGGTCAGTGTGAGGACGGTAGGTGTCAGGGCTACAGGAAAGGTAAGTGTTAAAATTACAGAGAAAGTAAAGGTTTGATTTACATGCTACAAGAAGAGTTCATAAAGATATTAGGTAGTTTAGGGATTACAGGAGGATTAGTGTTAGAAATACAGGGAGGATAAGGGTTGGGGTTTCATGGTTGGTATCAGGGTTATAGTGTGTTAGTGTAAGGGTACTAAGCAGGGTTCTTCCATGATAATCTATCATCTGCAGTCTTGGAGAACTTTAATAAATCAGCACTATTGCATTCTATTTTGTACAGAATGTAAAGTGAGGACACGGCTAGAAAATGATGTGGGAAGACACAGCAGGACCCCCTGATCTCCGGGGCCCAGGCAAACATGAACCATCACGGTTCTAGCAGCCCAGACTCTCCTCTGTATAATAAAATTACAAGTTAATTGTTCCTAATTACAAAGAATTGTATCTATCTCCTATGAGTAGTCATGGCTGCTCTCCGATCATCTTAGGGAAATAACACCAGATTATAATGAGGATGGGGACCCAGAGACCTATTAGGAAACATTACTGAGAAACCTGTGAGAGTCTCTTCATTCTCTTATTATTTGTAATGTACACAGCAATGCAAATCCCCTCCTTGACTATCAGGATAGAACAAACAATGCAAAGGCCACGTAACATTTTTAAAGACTAGCAAAATAATTGCTTTTTGTTTTGGCCCATATGTCACAAACTTTTGGCATTTTTTTATTTAGTTAAAGTTTAGTACAAGTTACTTCTGCAGCAAAAAATGATGGCAAGTTTAAAGGGAACATATACTGGGACTATACAACCGGACATTTGTCAGCACTTGACATACTAACTGCTCTGTGTGTGCTCTGTGTCAGTCTTTGGTGGGGTAGGAGGGCTAAAGTTGCACCTGAATATGTAGTGATTGCTAAATGCTAAAGTTTACATTGCTGATTTCATCTGATCATTCTTCATTTGCTGCCTTCCGCTTGACCACTGGTTTGTTCTTCTGTGACCACAAACCTTCTGACTCCTTTAGATCACCATCTTGGTTGACTGTGGATCATTCACCTTGTACCTGGTGTTGTCTTCGATGTCTTAGTTTTCTCAGGCTTGCTCTCTGTACCATGAACTCTTAAACTTTTGGACCATCTGCTTACCTTTGGATTACCACCTGGCTGGCTGACTGACCTCTGTGTAAGACCACTGGCTTGTTGTCTACTAAACCATGCATCTGACTCCTTTGGGTTATCCTACTGACTTCCTGTGTTTGACCTCTGACTTCATACCATGAACTCTTCTGAGCTTTTGGACCACCTGCTAAGTTTTTTAACTTCCATATTTGATCATTCACGTTGTAAATGGACTTATCTCCGATGCCCTGACATTGTCTGAGGTCCTTGACCTTCCCTCTTCCCCTGTCTACAGGTCTCTGGTTATGTGTCATTGCCTAGATTCTGGGGGCATTGGAGTGCTGGGATGGTGATTTTTGGAGGAATAGGGAGGCCTGGTCACCTCCTAGACTAGTTGAAGGTCCACTTTCATTGACACAGTGTTGTTCCTAATCTAATAAACTGTATATTACTGTAAAAGAGGAACATAGCGTTATTCATATACCAGATCTATGTAATATATGTACATTCCATGTATACATAAGTGGACCACAATATGCTTTTTATGTGCAGATAAAACAGGGACAGTTCTCTATCATGTGCAGAATTTATTTTCCATGAATAATAAGGTTTCACGCCATCCAGCAGACTGCTGCTTCTCTCTGCAAGTGGAAGATGACGTATTCCTAAATAAAGCGGCTGAGGCAGCTGTAGAGTCTGACGTCTCCAATGAAGAAGGGGAATGAGTAAAGAAATATCGGAGACGTGCGAATGAGAGCTTTGTGTGACTCCGCACCTCCATCAATTACCCTCAACACATTATTACTGCAACCATACAGTGAGACTACAGTCCATAAATAACACATAGATTACAGGGACCATTTATAGCACTTCCTCTGCTACAGCTACTGACCACCAATTGAAGAATATATATGTAAAACAAGGAATTATATATATATATATACCTTAGCCAACAACTACTTTATTGAGTTAACGGAAAAATGTCTTTATCCAATCATGTGGCAGAGACTTAATGTATTTGGGTATACAGACATTGTCAAGAGGACATCCTGAAGTTCAAATAGAGCATCAAAAATAGGGAAGAAAGGTGATTTAGGTGATTTGAACATGACATGGTTGTTGGTACCAGGCAGGCTGATCCGAGAATTGCAGAAACTGCTGATCTGCTGGGATTTTGAGCCACAACCATCTCCAGAGATTGGTCCAAAAAAAGGGAAAAAACCGAGTGAGTGGCACAGTGAAAATGTCCTGTTTATGTCAGACATCAGACAAGCTGATAGAAAGACATCAGTAACTCAATAATCCACAGGTTATACCCAGGGTGCGGAAGAGCATCTCTGAATGTACAGTACGTCAAAACTTGGAGCAGATGGGCTACAGCAGAAAGAGACCACAGAGGGTGCAGCTCCTGTTATCTAAGAACAGAAACCTGAAGTTACAATTCATATGGGCTCCTCAAAACTTGACAGGGAAGCCTGGTCTGATAAGCCCTAATTTTTGCTGCAACATAAAAGCATGGATCCATTGCACCTTGTATCAATGGTTTATACTAGTGGTGGTGTTATTGTGCTGGAGATATTTGCTTGGCACATTTAGCGAAAGTGCTGAAATTTCACTGACATCATTAGGACTTCGAGGAAATTTTTGCGAGAATGCCATAGGCATTTTCGCTCATCCCTAAAGGTGGTCACCTTTAGGGATGAGCGAAAATGCCTCTGGCCTTCTCGCAAAAATTTCCTCGAAGTCCCAATGATGTTCGTGAAATTTCAACTAATTCGCTAAACCATTGGAAATCACTATAGGAGGATTATCGCGGCTGCTGCTCCACTCCCGATTTCTGTTGCCGCCCTGTAGTATGTACTCCTGGATGAAGTTTCTCTTACCAGGAACACAGGACTCCTGTGTTCTTGGATAGAGAAACTCTATCCAAGAACACATTCAACTAGTAAAGGAATTCAAGAACAATCAGGGGAGAGGAGCTGAGAGCTCCGCTCCCCTGATTAGTCTTTCAGGACCCAAACATTCAGTCTCATCGGCCGAATTTACAATGGTCGTTCTCGCCTACATGTTTGGTTAGCGAGAATGGCCCCATTCGCCGTGAAACCGAATTTAATAAATTCGCTCGCTCATCCCTAGTCACAACTGAAGTTCATTTAAATGCCACAACCTACTAGGACAGGGCTGAGCTTAGGTAATCTTGGTACACGATGGACAGAAATACAAATTCATTGACAGCCCATACAGCTCCATTTCATTTTTATTTGTGTTTATCTAATTCCTCAAAGAAGGAACATTCATATTCTTCTATAGGCCAGTTGTGATTAGTAGACTTAATGGGAACTTTTTTATCTGCAGTTAAACGAATACATAATTTTTTTGGTTCCCATTTATTGGATTGCTGAGGTTCAAGGTTCTGCTTCCCCCAGTGGAGGATCATTGAGGTGTAACTGACACATCCGTTAATGAGTATCACTTCTCATAGGCCGAAATATATGTACACTGGCATGAGAGCAGCAATGTGCATTTTCTTACTGATTCAGCTATCGGCTAAAGACGAGATAAGATGCACAAATATACGTGACCCTGGCAAAACAGTTGTGTATATATTGGTATAACTATGGGACTGTGTAAGTATATAATGGTATAACTATGAGACGGTGTAAGTATATAATGGTATACCTATGGTACGATGCAAGTATGTAAAGGTATAGCTATGGGACAATGTAAGTATATACTGGTATAACTATGTTACCATATAAGTATATAATTGGTATAACTATGGGACAATGTAAGTATATACTGGTATAACTATAATACGATGTAAGTATATAATTGGTATAACTATGTTACGATATAAGTATATAATTGGTATAACTATGGGACAATGTAAGTATATAATGGTATAACTATAATACAATGTAAGTATATAATGATATAACTATAATAGGATGAAGGTATATAATAGTATAACTATAGGACAATGTAAGTATAAAATGGTATATCTATGGTACGATATAAGTATATAATGGTATAACTATGAGACGGTGTAAGTATATAATGGTATAACTATAATACGATGTAAGTATATAATGGTATACCTATGAGATGGTGTAAGTATATAATGGTATAACTATAATACAATGTAAGTATATACTGGTATAACTATGTTACGATATAAGTATATAATTGGTATAACTATGGGACAATGTAAGTACATAATGGTATAACTATAATACGATGTAAGTATATACTGGTATAACTATGTTACGATATAAGTATATAATTGGTATAACTATGAGACAGTGTAAGTATATAATGGTATAACTATAATAGGATGAAGGTATATAATGGTATAACTATAGGACAGTGTAAGTATAAAATGGTATATCTATGGTACGATATAAGTATATAATGGTATACCTATGAAATGGTGTAAGTATATAATGGTATAACTATAATACAATGTAAGTATATTATGGTATAACTATGGTACGATATAAGTCAATAATGGTATAACTATAATACGATGTAAGAATAGAATGGTATAACTATGGTATGATGTAAGTATGTAAATGTATAAATATAGGACAGTGTAAGTATATAATGGTATAACTATGGTAAGGTGTATGTACTATATTAATGTAACTATGGAACAGTGTATGGGTTGTATTTATCGGTGTAACTATCGGATGGTGTAAGTCTATATATGTGTAATTATGGGACGGTGTACCCATATCCCTTTGTATCTGTATAACTATATATCGGTGTAAAATATAAAACTGGTAACACTGATAACTATTATCTAAGTAATGGTATAAACATATTACTGTGTAACTATTATGATATTTGTGGGATTCCGTGATGAGTGCATCACACAGGTCACAGCCGTACTGTCCAAAAGCCTAATAAACACAAATAAGGTTTCCACAGCATATTGGAAAATCAAACTTTGTCTGGTTAGCACACTTTCACTCAGGTTACTCCAACCATCAGTTTGAGCAATTCCCTTTTACTAGGATTTGGTGGGTGCTGCAAAGCCATCTCCAGTTCTTGACCTGGGAGAGTGATGGAATGCCTGGCCTCCAATTATATCCAAGACACTCCGGGCCTGAACCCAAATTAGAGATCTGCAAATCTGCAGCACCAAATTACTCATAGCCATATGAAGGTCCTTTAACCTCTTCTCCATGTAGAGGAATCTGCTGCCAAACACATTCTCCACACTAACAGTGTACCTATGTGACAATGTTTCTACGTATCAGTGTTATGTGTGTATTTATATAACTAATAAAGTAAGGTATTTTCTGAGCACTGGGAACACAGGGAAGACATGTCTATGCATATTGTCTCTTCTCATCTGATCGGAGCCAGTTATGAAGATGGATTTGCTTTCTATATGAATTATTTGTGTCATTGTGAGGATAAGAATGTAAAACCGTCCTTCGAATATCACACACAATGGCAGTAATGAGAGTTCTTCTCCCTTACTACTTGTCTCACAATGGGAGAGGGATTAGTACAGCAGTGCATGATGGGAACCTATTCGCAGACCAGTCGCACCGACAGCAATGTGTGAATGGCCAACGTGATAATTGCATCCTTTCCAGCCTGGAGCTTCCTAATTACTCTGCCTTGAAAATAAAACAATCTAATTGTAAAAGAAAAAAAATAATGAAATAAAATATTGCCCTGACCTCTGTAACTGCCCCCTCTCCTGGCTTCATTGCCTATTGCTATTTTCTGGATTTGTTGGGTTCCCCTTTATATAAGGAGTTTGGTTTACAAGCATTGTAATTTTACAACCCAATCCAATGTGTCTTAGGTTTTGACAACCAAATGGTTTACCAATCAAGGACTTCATTTGGATTTATTTAGCACTTATCGTGGGAAATTATTTATTTATTATCATTATTATTATGCCGTGCAAAAAACAATACTTTTAGTATTTTTTTTAACAAAAAGTTTTTTCCATGGACGTATCTCCAAGATGTCAGATCATAACATGTCGTTATTCCTGATTGCGAGGGGTTAATCAGTTGCCCCATGTGAACAGCGTTGGAGGCAGCTTGGCGCTCTCTCCTGGAAAGAGACGTCTGTGTAATAGAGGCAGACAACACACAGCGACAGCCTGACCCCTCTGCTTGCATTTAATCAGGATGCGTAGGCTTTGATTAAAGTGAGATTGGTGCGGTGGAAGGCTGGCAGCAGATGAGACAAAGCATCTGTGAGACTCGCAGCTCATTCCACAACATCCAATTCCGTCCAGTATTAATGCGCCATCACAAGAGAAGCGCAATTTTCTCCGCCATATGCGTGCAGTATAGCCGGCGTTCTTTCAGATGCCCTACTTTACATACATGAGCAAGTGATGGAAAGCGTGCGCTCCTATAGTGAAATGGCCCATAAAAGACCAGACTGGGGGGATGGCGGTGCGCTTCCTGCACCAAGGGAGGAGAAATAGTGCTGGAAGAGAAGGAAATGTCACAAAGGAAGTTAAGGCTGTCCATCCATCAATCATGACCTTAAGTAATCCTGGGTTGGTCCCATCCATATTCACCCAGTGTGTGCCATTATTTATGCAGCAGGTTCAACTGAGCTTCATCTAATCCCCATCTGCAGGACATTGGATGTTCAGTATGTGTGTCGATTAATTGAGCTGGCTTAAATCATTGATTATATGCCCAAAAATTCAGGTATTTGGCCGTCCTAGTTCAGATCTTGGACTACAGAATGATTTGACTCTGTGATGCAGAGTTTCGAGAGGATGGCTGACACCATTCAATCCACAAAAGAGCCATGTGTTGTCAGCCACACACAGCATTTAAGGCAGATCAACTGTTCTATCTATGGTCCAAAGAGCCTGCCTTATTTTCCCTGAATGATGTCCTGACTAGAGATCAGCATGGGCAGGAAGATGGCAGCTGGTGGAGCCTTCTGTCATCTTCTGGAGTCTGAACATAGGTAGGACGTTTCAGCAGGGTTGAGGTTAGGTCTCTGTGTAGGACACTTGAATTCCCCAACACCAAGCTGATCCCGCCATGTCTTTATGGATTTGTATTTATACACAGGATAAAGTCGTGGTGGAACCGAAAAGGGTCTTCACCAATCTGTGACCACAAGGTTGAAAGGGCTCAGTGGTCCTCAATGACTTTGTATGCTGTAGGAGTTGCATCAAAGGTGTCCACATGGACAGAATCCCTCCAGCCTTTACCTGTTAATTTTGTAGATATCTCTAACTCTGGGAATGGAGTGAGATGATCTAAAATAAAAAGAAGTGGGTGGGGATCGGGGCAGATTCTATTGTATCGCCATGAACACCTTTCCTGGAAACTCCTGAACTCATTTGATGGAATGTCCACATTCATTACCATTAGCCCATTCACCATACCAAGAAACAAAAGCAGGATATGGAAATGAACAGATATGCCAAAGGATTCCATCATTTGAAGTCTTCAGTCACAGCTACGGCACATGGATGGTGCCAGTACTGCAACCAAGGTTTCTGAGCGGACACTGCAATGATGCCTCACCCATGAATAAGGAATCACAAGAGCAGTTAGAATGGCTGCCGATGCCCATCAAAAGCAACCAAATGCTCCTTTATTTAGAATAAGCATGGTGATGATCGCTGGAAGGCTATAAAGAAATGCCCGGAGACTGCACATGTAAACTTGGTAAATCATCAAAACTGGTAGCTCCAGGGGTGGATATAAGAAGGTACAAAGTGTGCTGAGGGCCCCAAACCTTCCTCAGCCAAAAGAGGTCCCAAGTCAGTTTTGCACATGGGCCCACTGTTGGCTAAGTTTGCCACTAGGTGGGTCCAAAGCAAAAACCATTTTGGCAATTTTAGTAATCCTCACCCCATGATAGAGCAACTTGTTGCATTACATGACCACCCTATAGCCACCTCTGACCATGAGAGAACAGGTGGGATCCTATGCTCATTGCGGAAGGTCATCTGGTGATTTCAGTTGCCCGTTCCCCACATTCTGGAAATGGTAAGAAGCAGGCAAAATGGAATCATCAGATAGCCCCCTTTCCCCCATACACATGACCGTAAATATTTATGATCAATTCACGGGCAAGAAAAACTCTTTAATGGGTAAACAGAAATACAAATCTATCTTACTGCATCCCACACAAATTCTATTTTCCTTCAAATCTCCTAAAAGAGGGGAGCGGGAAGAAACATTAATTACATCCCCCTTTCTCGTCTCGCAGCGTAATTATGTTTGTGCTGCCGTGTCTGGGGGTCCCAGGGGAACAGAGGTAAACAGATGAAAACCGATGGCCTATTGTACGCGAGCGTGTCGCCGCTCTGAAATCCATATAATTAAAAATCAGCATCTTAAATAGACAATCACAGAATAATCATGACACCCTGACCAAGGGACGGGGAGAAGAGTACCCAGCATGCAACCCTGCTGGACAGTAATGGAACCTAATTAAAACATCTTATTTTATAATCGAGGTCTCAGCTGTATGATTGAGCTCTTACTGTGTGTGATGTGCTTCCATTTAGTCTATAGGACCACTTACATTGGGATTAGTAATCCCTACAGTAATCTCTTTATATCTAAATGGAGCCTCCTTGCAATAAAACAGGTTTGATACTTACCTGTATGGCAGCCTCAACTCTGCCTGACCTCCAGTGCTGCAGCCTTCGTCAGACTCTTCACCACTCAACACTTCTAGGTGTATCGGGTGTCTGTGACCCCTCTGCTGCATGTCGTTGCTCATTCATCTGACCCCTATGACATTAAAGTAAAGGTCAGTGGAAGGAACAACAGCTTGCAGCAGGCAAACACGGGCATCCAATATTTCTGGAGGTGTTTAATGTCTAGTGGAAGCTACAGCATTAGAAGCCCCATCTTCATACCTCCCAACTCACCCAGATTTTGGAGGAACTGTCCTTTTTCATACCTCCCATCTCTCCCAGATTTCGAGGGACTGTCCCTCTTCATACTCCCATCTGCCTCTGATTTGGAGGGACTGTCTCTCTTCATTCCTCCAAACTGCCCCTAATTTGGATAGGTCGTCCTTTTTCATACCTCCCAACTGGCCCAGATTTTGTGGCACTGTTTCTCTCCTAAACACCCTGCTATATCTGATTTGGATTGGAGGGTCTGTCCCTCATTCAAGACCTTACTTATGATGCACTGATGACCTCCAGTGTCAGCTCCAGGCTCTGATTGACGCTACTTTTGATGCCACAGCCATCGCCCTCGATGGGTCCTTCATGGGACCTCTTCTATAAGATCTTCCTGGCAGCAGCTTTATTTTTGGCTATCAATGCACATGCCTCTTGGACATGCAGGTCCATTTCCAGGCATGGGTGACCTAGGGTGCCATCTAGAGGTAAGGACACCACATGACAGTGATGTGTTATGCTGCCTGTGCCTGGTTAGTTAAAAATGAAATGGCTGGTGCCTGATCCTTCCACTGCAGAACCAACAAGGGATCACCTTCATGTTGGCATCAATGCATTTCACCAAAATAGAAACATTCCACCAATAGCTTCTAATTTTCTTTGAAAAATTGGAGAACAAACTCTCAGTTTTGCTGATCCCTAATCAGCATGTACTTCGTGGGCTGAGATGCCCACCTTGTGATGACACCATCATGCTACACCTGTCTGACACACATCAACCCCTGCCCCTACCTCTCCCCATGTGACTTGTTACTAAGAGTAGAGACTAAGGAAATGCTTCCTCCTGCCTGCAGAAGATTTGTAAATCTCAGCCTAGGTAATAGACTTGTGAAGTTACTGACAGGTCCTCTTTGGTTTTCCAACATGAACTATGGGCTGTAGTGTCAGTCCACTCTACAGCCTGCCCTGCACATTACAGGAGATTGCAGTCATTTGTTAAGTACCAATGACCCTTTAATCCAGAGTGTGCGTGCTGCGGGCAGACGATAATGACTTCTATCGCTCATTATGTCCTCGGTGACACGTCGGGACGGAGAACAGAAGTTCCTGATATATGAAGTATTTCTGTGATTTATGTCATCGCTGTGCTGCATGTCATATCTCCCCATAAACAGAAGTCATAATAATGACCAAGGTGCTCCAGTGCCAAAATATTATATATATAAACATGACAGATCTGTGCGACAACGCGTTTCACATCCTGCCTGCCAAATATTCATCATGGAACTCTACTGGATCTCTGTACAGCACTGCGGTATATGTCAGAGCTATATAAATGTATAATAATACTGTGTGACTGTGGGGGGACATTAGAGTGTCAGCTCCTCTGTACAGAGACTGAT
>NC_092860.1:155048235-155052164 GCF_032062135.1 Pyxicephalus adspersus
TCAGTGTTCTCTGTACTGCACTGCGGTATATGTCAGAGCTATATAAATGTATAATAATAGTGTGTGACTGTGAGGGGACATTAGAGTGTCAGCTCTTCTGTACAGAGACTGATAGGACTGGCTCAGTGTTCTCTGTACAGCACTATTGTATATGTCAGAGCTATATAAATGTATATTAATATTGTGTGACTGTGGGGGGGGGGCATTCGAGTGTCAGCTCTTCTGTACAGAGACTGATGGGACTGGCTCAGTGTTTTCTGAACAGCACTGCGGTATATGTCAGAGCTAAATAAATGTATTATATTAGTGTGTGACTGTGGGGGGGGCACAGTAGTGGCTCAGCGTTCTTTGCACAGCGCCGTGGTATATGTAAGATCTCTAAGGTTTACAATGGAAAAGAAGAATAATTCCCACAGGAAATAAAGATTATACACAATAAGAGAGTTAATGCTGATATTACAATGAATGTTACAATTATTGTGGAAACATTTGGCAGTCGGGGAAATTTTATTACAAGCTTTATAAAGTGTAATTGTCATATTGTGCTGTGTAATTATCTCCTCCGTTAGTAATGCCAATTATATATATTGTAGTAATTGTTATTCATGGCCGTGCCGGGCACCAGACACATAATAAAATACAGAATCCTCCGATTCCGCTCTTCTCCTCCGATGGTCATCTTAATGTGTCGGAGGGGAGAATGTCCATTGACTTCTCCATAGGATCCCATCACGCCTCCCACTAACAGGAATAATGGAAGGCAATACAACCAATTACATCCCCATGATTACAGATAATCACATCTCCAGCTGTGGAAGATCTCACCAGATCTGATTAAATTATTATTCCACCTGAGATTGCGATATGAAGATTTCAAAATTATGGAAATTAAATTTTTTATGTTGGGTGAGCTAATTGGACTGGATGGATCAGAAATCTGCAGGTCAAAACTTTTTGCATTAATTGTCTGTGTAGTGATGCAAACACCATACAGAAATGGCCAACACCAGCCAGAGCCAATCACATATTGTGAAAGCTGTCTCTGACATATACCATAGCGTTGCACAGGGAGCACACTGAGCCAGTCACATCCGTCTCTGCACCAGGTCAGGTTGTGGTGTGTTGGTGCCTCTGTGGACTTCCAGAACAACCCAGCCTGGTTCCCTCCTGGCCCAATTTTGCAAGCATGGCATGTCTGCTCTGGGGCAAGACCTGGATCCTGATTGCCCCAACTCTGCAGCAGAATACAGCGCTGTGTAACTTGTTGGTGCTGTATAAATCCTGTTTATTAATATTAGTAATAGTGATTACAGATCGTTTCCAGACACAAGGAAAAACCATGGAAGAAACAAGCAGCTAATTAGGAGACTGAGTTGGATAAAGGCAAAGAAACCAGCAAAGGACAGAACGAGTTCTATTATCGAGCTCATGGTAGGGGAGGATTTAAAGCAACTGGAAATTAAAATTTTGGAAAAGGCTGTGCAATGATCCATTTTAGGAACAAATCCTCAATGAATGGCGCTTCCAAAGCCAATGAGGTCAGTCCAATGAATTGGAAAGTATGGAGAATGTTTCTGATGGGGTCAAGGCAACTGAGGAGGAGCAAGGACTCCTGTAAGGAGACTTGGTCATCTTCCAAATAGACAACCCTGGCACAGCAGAGGGTGGGGTACCTGGTTCCGGCACCATGGTGTTATGTTTTCAGCTTTTGCATGGTAAAGAATGGAGAAGCAAGTAGTGTTCCCGATGGTTGGAGCATGTGGTGAGGGTCAACGGGAATTGTAAAAGTGCCTATGGAGACTGGTGGAGAATCGTCTTGCTGTGGCTGTGACTTTGGAGAAAGTTTTAATGCTTATGAACTTAAACATACCAGGAAAAGTTAGTATCTAGTGATGTACCCGCCAGCTGCTAAGGGCTATTCTGCAGCAGAAGGTGCATGGCCAGTCCACAGGGATCTATAGGCTTATATGTTACTATTATGGTGGATGGGCTGATAATCCCGGTACGGAATATCTGGAGCTTTTGTACCTCGTTTTATATGTCAAAACTTTGTAACACTGAAATGGACTTCCCCAGGTAAATATATTGTTATTGACCCAATCATGAAAAATGTGGTTTGCTGTTAATGAAATTTTGTCTTCACATCCCCAATAGGCAGTGGGGACTATGACCTGTCCTTTGTAGGACCGCAAGGGATGCTGGATGTTTTTTGGCAATATTATAAATCTTACATGAAGGTCTAGTAGCCTGCAGTGATTATTGACAGGACATGATAAAGAATGAGTCGGGCCCTTTAGTAGATTTGGGTGCAGACAGCTTGTGATGCCTCTTGAGAAAAGTATGAGATGGATATGGAATTTGGATCGGTCTTCTTCCTTTGATGGGTCATTGGCCATAGTGGACTGTCCAAGCCCAGTTCGGCAGGGGTTGAGCCTAATTCATAAAGAAAGGATTCCTATGAAGTTTAGGGACCTGACTTGCACCCCTTTAACAATAAGTCCTATTAAGAGGAATCTGGCATCACCGTTCCTCAAGAGGATCCGAGTGCTCGAGATTGGAATGTAGGGGAATACATAAAATTTCAATGGATTTGGATTATTTATTCTGCAGTGCCACATTCCATTCTATAATTTACTAGACATAGATTTCTTCTAAGAAATGAAGAGAATTTTGAAGCACATAGTGACCCTCAATGTAACTCACTGGAAAGATATCAAATGAACTTATTTTAATTCAATTGTAATAAAATCATTATAGAAAAGGGAAAAAAAATATATAAATATAAAAAGACCATAGAGAAGATTCCACCTTCTTCTATAATAACATATTCCAACGCGTTTCACAGAATGAACTGCTTCTTCAGGAATATTATATGGCTAGAACCTTGCTAGCTGCTTGAAGACTCACACAGCAGCGCCACTTCTTGAACCAGCCTCTAAAAGCTGGGAATGGGAGCAGTACTGCCGTCCCTATTCATTTGCTATGGATCAAAAGGCAGTGCTTCCCTGGCATGAGCAACGTACCTCAACCTGACCACCAGTGTGGCGTTTGCCTAACATGCCCCAACAGTCACACCGTTATTTATATGAGAATGAATTGAGAGCTTGATTGAGAAAGAACAAAGATAAGAGCTATTCCATTCTATTATTGCAGTTGGGGGGTAAAATCAGCACACAGAGTTCAGGCATGTATCAGGATATACAATCCCTACCATAAGCAGTTTTGTTGATCGTATATTGCCACATGGTGGAAGTGTTCTCAGCACACATTTCAAGCATAAACCAGCACTGTATTAAATCTATAAAGCAAAAAAGAAAATACCTCCATAGTCAGGGTACAGCAATCTACATCAGGATGGACATCGATAAAAGAGAAGAGTGAGAAGAGCTTATCTGAGGAGGAAAAAAATATTATCTTTTTATCTTCTACAACTGAAGGGAACTGAAAACCCTATAATTGGATTCCAAGCGCAGATATTAATAGAAAGGTTCCTGATTTCATTGTGTATGATGCAGATTCCTGACAGGTGGAGATGGTTCTGCTGACAGTAATCTATGTGCAGACAGAGAAGGGTGGAGAAAGTGATCTCACACCCAGCGGGGGTATTATCACCTGTCTGTGTCTAGACTGTCCCAGCGGAGATGATCTGACAGTCCTCAGCTGGGACTCCACCATGCTAACCAAACATTTCACCAGCACCAAGACACATCTGTCTATACATTGCTGGACTCTGCACGGCATCCTAGTGAAAACATGAAACATTAGTATACAGGCATGCGAGTTGTTGTCTGATGCCACAGAGAATATCGCCAAGATACAAAAATATAGTCATTTATCCCACTGTACACCCAGAGCCGCTGGTATATAGACTGGATACATCCTAATAGAGACATTTATCCCACTGTACACCCAAAACTGCTGGTTATAGA
>NC_092860.1:155053964-155183774 GCF_032062135.1 Pyxicephalus adspersus
AGGGTCCTCTCCTCCTGTATCACTGTCTGTATTAGTCTGTCATTTGCAATCCCTATTTAATGTACAGCGCTGCGTAATATGTTGGCGCTATATAAGTCCTGTTTAATAATAACAATAATAATAATACATGGACAGGCAACTTCTAAATTGATAACATTGTATAGAAAATATCCTAGCAAGTCAAATCTCTCTACACTATATATATAAATGGGGGGTATGTGTTCATCCAGAATCCATCTTTTGGGTACCCATGGAATGGAAACCCGGTGGTGAAATGGTTACAGGATGTATGGAATAAGGTCACTGATCTCATTTCTTCTCCTGCTGAGCACTGACATGCTTTCTACATGATTTTATAAAATAACGGGTTGCCATGGAGAATGAATCCACCTTGGACGGACCACGATATCACCTAGAGATTCCTCACATTCCCTAATTACGCATTCCCTGGAGTGCTTGTCTGAGAGCTTTGTGTAATGAGCCCAGCCTACAGCACCACACAAAACGATAGAAACAAAAGGCATGCCAACGGCTTCTCTCTACCTTTGTGAAGAATGGCAATGATATTTTTGGAGGTGTAAAAATTATTAAAAAATATAAAAAGTATTTTGACCACAAGCAGCATACAGCTAAAATGATTTCTTCTTCGGGGTATCCTACATATATTGCCTTATCACATAGTTGTGTTTATTATTGGCTGGAAATAAACCATAGTGGGAGTGTGGGCAGGTTAAGTCCAGCCAATAATAAACACAACTGTGTAGTAAGGCAATATATGTATGGGGTTGGGGTCCAGCCCACTGGGGAAACTGTCAACTTGCCAATAAGTCACAGAAAGTCCTATCCCCACCCAAGGTATACTTACCTCTCCGGCATTCCACCATTGCTCCTTGCTATGTTTCAAGCCATAATAAAATCCAAGCTGCAATAATATTATCCCCCTGAGTCACATGACCTAGTCAAGCCTAGTGATTGGCTGCTAAGCTCAAGCACTCTATAATAGAAGGAGGTCAGTCTCCCTTATACTCAAAAGCACCAGGAATTTTGTGTTGTCTGTGAATGACGTAGCAGTGGTAGAGAAATGGAGAGGTATGGTTCGGTCGAAAAGGTGGCTATAAAGAGATCCCATCAGTTTGCCCTCAACAGGTAAGGGGGTCAGGTCTCTTTGGTAAAGGAATGGTAAAATATTAAAAAAAAAAAGTACAGGCGCCTTTCCTGGAAGATTGCAATGCTGGAGAACAGGGCAGTGGTGGACGTCATATGAGATGTGGGAGTGATATACAGGTAGTCCCCGGGTTAAGGACATCCAACATACGGACGACTCCTAGATACAAACGGGGCTTCCCTGCTCACTGTGTGCAGGATGGAGGCTTGAAGGGGGAAGGGTGGTTTGCATGACTTGCCAAAGAAATCTTTTGCTAAACACAGCTGAGGTTGGGGGTGATCTTAAGGTCTGAGATCTTTCTGCAGCCTCTTGTAACTCTTTAATGACCAAGACAAACTCTGGAGTTGTTTCTTTTTGCATATCAAAGCACAACTTGCTCCAGAAGTTAATAAATGTCTAGGCTCCATTAAGGTTTTAGTTTTTTTTTTTTTTTGCTTTGTTTGTGATTAGCTCACAGTGAGGATTGAATACAGTAACTGACACTATACTGCCTAATAATATGTTGAGACAAACATCTGTCCTGATTGCATTTATTAAAATGACGTGCCTGTTCTGACTTACATACAAATTCAACTTAAGAACAAACCACAGTCCCTATCTTGTATGTAACCCGGGGACTACCTGTATAGTTTTTGACCTGGTGACCACGACCATATGGTTAATAAAGGGCTGTGTGTTGATGCCCCTGGTCTGTGTAAAATATTCTGCCATTTTCCCTGGAATCTTATTGGGGTCCCCTTGCTACAAACTTGTACATTTAGGTAAGAGCTCCCGACCACTTAGTATACTTTACTTTCATTTTACCTTTAATCATGGTCATCAATCACTAGAGTGCCACATAACTTGTATATGGTTTACGTTCTGTATTGAGAAGAATCTGTCTCTAAAATGAAGGAAAAGTTGGATGTGTTGCCCCCTAATCCCGAAGTTCCCAGCCATCCCCTGCTGTCCGATCTCTTTTAAGAAGCAGCTTGACTATCGTATAGCAGAAGAGTTTCTGGTGAATCTGTGTCTGTTGTCCTAAACTCTTCATGCATAAGATCCTGTATGTTCTTTTCCAAAAATAGCACAAAAAGAGATAAATGGATGGGCTCACACCTGTGTAGCAATGTATTGGAACAAGGGCGACGGTGGGGTAAGTCAAGAAGATATAATAGAGAAATTACACCTAGATACACAGCAGGCACAGCCAAGAACAAGGAGGTCCCAATTATCCGCCCTCTCCTCTGATGAACCATCTTACCTTATGTGACTTTTAGAAATAAAATGTTATCTCTACTTTGCTAACTCTCCAGATTGCCTAAACTTAAAGCTCTAGTTATACTGGGAATATGGACAATCTTTTCTGTGCTACTGTGCTGCCTCTTTGAAGGCTAACTCCAAATATTAGACCAGTATTTTAGAATGGGGGGAACCTCCTACATTGCTGGTTTTGGGAAGAATGCCACCCTTACAGATAGCCAAAAAAGACTATTGGTGTCACCTAAACTGATCTGTGAGTCACAAACCATGCTCATGGAACCCCTAGTGACCTCTGGAGGAACCATAGGGCTCCATGGAACCCAAGTTAAGAAACACTCCTTCGGACACACCCTCCAACTACAGCCTCACCCCGAGCCACAAATAGATTTTTTGTTCATCCATTTACAAGGGATGGAACCATGATGCTCTGCACTCACTGTCTACCCTCAGCTTCATTTACTATGGTAATGAAGTTCTTTCTGAAGACAAGCTGTGTACAAAAGGGCATATGTAATGAGGCTTGAGCTTGTCCCTTAGTCTCTTATAAGCAAATCCAATCACATTTTGTGAACTATGGTGTGTTAACTTGTATATACAAGCAGACTTAAGATTTAGGACCCAAACACATTTTGAACAATTTTTGCCCCAATTGCTCTTTTACTAAAGTCTCATTCTTCTCCTCTGGCTGCCCAAGGGTGTCCAAGGTCTTTCACAGTCCTGAATTGCCCTTGGTGCTCAGGGAATTATTGCTGTCTGCAGTGGCATAGCTAGAGACCTCTTGTGCAATTTGGACTTGTATGCCCCATTCCAAGGCAATTCTGCACCACCACTGATAGTCTTCTAGTTACAAAGGATCTTTGGGCCCCAATGTGAAATTCCGACATGCCCTTACCATTTAGGACAAGTGTCTACACATCAGCAGCAGCTCTTTACATAACAATTCTCCCCCGCATGTTACAAGCCCCAATTCCAATCTGGATTGCCCCTCTTCTTTACACCAGAGATCCTCTTTTGCATTGGAATCCTTCATTGATGTCTGGAGCTCTCCAGACCAGGCATGGCCCCTTAGAAACTCACCAGTCAGTGTAACTTCATGGGCCTTTCATGGAGCCAGCAGAGAATTTCCAGTTTTGCAGAGCCAGAGGAAGCCAATGGAAGAATATCTGCTTCGCTGATTCAGTGTACCACAGCGAGCGGCCAGACAGTGGTGCTTACCACCCTGGGAGCAATTTAGCCCAAAAAAGTAACCTAGGTTGAATATTTAAAGTCATGGGCATCTCAAGTTTGTCACTCTGAAAATGCTTTGAAAAATCTGTTTCCTTTTTGAGAACCAAACACAGGTGACATCTGCTTTGATACTTTCTGAAGTCTTTCAACCCTCCACGTTGTGACCAGAATCCAAGAAATGTAATTATAGGCTGTAAATGTGATAGAATAAGTGGTATAAATATATCCAGACGTGCCTGGACTAAGATACACAGTATTTATTTTACCCTGGAAACATTACAGTAACTAATAAAAGAGGTGTAAGAGAAATGTGTGTTGGGACATGGCGCACGTTACCAGGAGTACGTCTGACACCCCACCACAATTCCCCATAGATGAGGCCATTATAGGACCTTGTCTTCAGATCTTCTAATGGTATAACAAGTCCTTGTGTTTCATTAGAGCTGAGAAAATCACTTCATTAGACCCCAGGATCTCTAGAGGATTGCCGGATTTAAAATCCTTTCATATGAAGTCATGTTTTAGTTTAAAAAGTAACTTGTGTGTTTTGTGAAGAGTAGGATAGAGTTTATGCTCCATTAAATTTGGAAATGAGAAGGTCACCCAACTCTTTTCTTTAACTCAAAAAAAGAAGGTCGTCCTCCTGGCTTTGCTGCATCTTTAAATACTGAAGAAATGCCCCAGAGGCTGACGGTTAGGAGCACCAATTCCTCATAGGTATACATGACAGCATAATTGAGATTTATTTTTTCCCTCGCACAGGTAATAGTGCTGCCAAACCAAAGCCCCAATTATCCTAAAAAATCTGTCTAATAGGTTGTCTTTGGCTACCTGTAACGGAGAGCCAATTCTGTCGGCCCAACGTTTATTATTGGAGATATTTTGCACATGAGACTCACATAAAATATTGCATGAGTTTCCTATTTTTAGGTCCTGCTCACCGTACGACAGGTTAAAGCTGTTTTTCATAGCCCGGCGCCCAGACAGCGCTGGGATTTAGGACGATTTGATAAATATAGATCAAAACAAGCACCCTTCACCGAAAAAAGAATAGAAGCATCATCGCAGGAATGTTCTTCTGAATGGCGCCAGCTTTTATCCCTCCACATTAAAGAAGATTCTGTCACCGGGACAATACTGGAGCCCGAGGCAACTTTACACCACGGGGCGCCATTGTGTGAATGTGGAAGAGATCCGTGTCATAATGACAGAAGTAGAAGAGGACCTACAAAAGGCGGCCAGCTTCCAACTTCAAACACCGCAGAGGATCACCTGCCGAGCACGCCAATAGCTTGGACGTGCACCGAGTCACTGCAACAGGTAATTGTTCTGTCTGGCAGAAAGGTATCGTACATAACTACAAATAAATTTCTATTGTACCATTTATAAAAGCCCCAATGCCCTGCAGGGCAGAACAAAGATTTACAAAAGATAGAATAAAGGATGGCTAAAAAGCCTTTTCTCGTCATGGCCTTTCCCAAGTTATTTGTGGCATGAAAAGATTCTACAGAAGAATATAATTCATGGAAATACTAATAAATATTGGTATTTTAATACAGATCTGAAAGGACACATCTGGGTACACCACTTACCCCATTCATTTCACTGTTACTTGGTCCATCTGTGAGTGGCTAGGGGGTACTATGGTACAGGGGTACTAGTCTAAGGACCTCTATGAGAACTATCCCATAAATTACACTGCAATTAAACAATGCCGCCTGCGACTGGACAATGAAAGAAGAGAAACATACTAAGGGGGCCATCAGTTTAGCTTTCTTTGAACCCGAGCACTGGAAAGATTGAACCTACTACAAGAACATTTTTGCCTATTTAGAAGTTGCTATAAGAATTCCCCTGATAACAATAACAGATACAAAAAACACAACTGACGTAATCACATCAGTGCCCATCTAGGCACCAGTACACTATGAATGAAAGGAATCATTGTCAGAGCTGCAGCAATGATGCCCTGCAACTCTCGCCATTGCAACGTAGCAGCAAATATCTTTAATGCTGAAGAGCCAAGCATACCAATACTTTAATTTTATTCAGTAAGTCTACATAAATATTTGTCCTCCTTTAATACAGACCGGTCACTGCTGTTCTCCCTTCTTGTGCAGGATTGCTGATTTTGACTCCGCCCCTTCCTGTAGATTTCTACAATCAGCTTGCAGTGGGTGGAGCATGCTGGCCTCTCCCACTACTCTGCCCCCTGCACTAGGTGCATACAGAGTTAAATTTTATTCTTTGTGGGTATGGAGGAATATACTAAAATTAAGGTTTTTGTGCCAAGCATTTGAAGATGACCAAAGGGAGATTTGATGATGTTTGTTGGCAGATGACAAGGCATTAACAGCCACTTACAGCTGCTATTCAACTGCCAGGTATTTTGACACAAAACAGCAGGGAATCACCCCATTTATTAATCTTCCACTCGTCATTCCCAGCGTGTTTCTGTCCCCAAACAGAGGAGTTACACTTTAGGTTAATTAGCACGGCAGACACTGACAAGAGATAATTATAATTATTAATAATCTTCTTTATGTTTTGGCCACAGATGAGGACACATTTGTTTTAATCTAGATGCTAATGATCTAGTGAAGGGCTTGTTAATGAGATTTCTGAACCTCTGGCGGTTCAGGAAGAGAAGGCGTGAGGATTAAAGGGGAACTGCATAGGGAATGTAAGATGCAAGGAGAACATACAAAGTAAAAAATAACCTGGGACTTGGTAGAAAAACACCTATTATTATATTACACAGTATTTATATAGCACTAACAAATTTTGCAGTACTTTACAACGTCCAAAGTCATGTCACTAGCTGTCCCTCAAAGGGGTCACAATTATTATTATAATAATAATAATAATATGTTGTAATTTATCCACAAGGTGCTGGAAACATTCCTCTAGGATTTTGGTCCATACCAATTATGTTTTGCTACAATACTCACATGCTAACCCTATTTTTCACAGTCTTTCATCTCAGCCACTAGATGGCACCAATCATCCAGGCTGAATATCAACTGGCATCATTCAGCATAGGCTGTCCTGGACATACAGCGTAGGGGTGTGTCACCATATTGGGAAGGACGGATACAATATTGCCCAGAGTGGTGGTGCAGTCATAGCATCGGGGCTGTTCTCTGTAGTGCTGAAGACCGGTCACAAGGAGTAGAATTACATCAGATGGCCGTCCAGAAGACTCCTGGATGTAGAGATGTATACGGGGCATTTTTAAAAAAATGCAGGAGGGGTGGAGAGAAGGGAATGCAAGGACTAACCTCAGATAGCTGTCATTAGCCCCCAGGCACCAGATTAGGGAGACAATTAAAAACATATATTTAGTAAAAAACTGGTTCAGTGCTTATTGGCACCAGCATTGCTAAGGGGGGTCTTATAAGAACATGTCCCAAGTAAAATATATATACATTTCATGTACTACTTTCAAATAGATTGCAATTTAATTTCTAGAAATCTCTGGGGCAACCCTGGTTGAAAGTGATTGGTCTATATAGTTAGTTTTCTACTATAATTGCTATAACCACAGCTCACAGTACATCAGGGTGGGGGTCAGTAGGTAGAATGTCACCCCTACAGATAGCCAAAAACATGTTAAAAACTGCTTATTGCTCAAGGAACCCCCAGCGCCCTCTGGAGGATCCCTGATTGACGAACACTGGTGTGACCAATGGACAATGAATAGTAAATGCTGCCATCTTGTGGCACAGGTATGACACAGCAAGCAGTAGCAAATCTCACAAATCTAATGGGTATTTTATCTTGTTTTTCATATATATGTATCACTAAGAACACATATAAAACATCATGTTACCTTTTGTGCATTATTTGTGAAGTGCCCTAAGGACAAGTATGGTAAGCATGGGCAGGTGCACCCCAGCAGCCCTCCCCTTCCAGCAAAGACAACATTATACAAAACAAACATATGTGGCTGGACTATAATGCTCAGTTCCTGCTCCTGCACTGCTTCCAAGTCATTGAAGAATGGTAACTCTGCAGCTATACAGATCTCAGCAAAAGTTGGCCACTGCTGGGTTGAAGTAGAAGAAATAGGGGCACAGGATACAAGTTTTAGGTTATATAGATGTCAATGCTGTCATAAAATATACATCGGGCCATAGAGCAATGGTGGTCAACTAACTGTAGAGGGACGAAGGGCATTGGTCCAGAGAAAGGGGACAAAATTATGCCATGGCTGTTCCATCCCTTGAAAGCCCCCAGGGTTAGTCATGAATTGGAGAATAAGGAAGAAGACTTGTTCTACCGGACTCACATGAATCCTTAATGCTAAGGAGTTTGAGCAAGATTAGGGCCCAATTACAGAATGAGCCTTGTATAGGTTGTATCCTAGACATGGCCACCCTCTTGGATCTGAAGAGGCCAAAATGGCAGAACTCATTCCGAGGGCAAAATGTACCACTATACGAAAATACTTTAAAACTACTTATACGTATCATTTCCCATTGGCAGAACAAACCCATTTACCAAGATCAGGCATGCGCAGAAGGAACAGCCAAGAGCCTCTCGGGATGTGTGACGGGCATCCGCAGAAGGGGCATTTTCACTAAGAGGAAAGAGATGCTGATCCCAATAATGCACAGCGAGATCGGCTCTTTTTTCCCTTTACAGCAGGCTACGTCACCCGATCTCATTCCTGCACAGATGACTGGTGGAGCTAAGTAAGTGACAGATATCAAAGTCAAAATGGCACCCAAGGGAGTCTCACATAAAAGGCTTTTACATTCTTTGAGAGATGGCACCAGAGATGACCGGCTGCGACTTCTCTTCCTGGAGTCCAAATCATCCTCCACACCAAAAATTGGACTGAGAGTTAGAGTGCCCAATCAGCTTCTTCTTATCTACACCTCACTGGAAGTCACCCCTTACCCCTAGCCTAGTAATTTTAGGAGTAGTCACAAGAATTTCCCCCTTTTTGGGAAAAAATAGCAATCATATAACTTTCCATTTTCTATTGGCCAGGCCTAAAAAATACCAACCAGATCACGACCTTGAAAATTACCTTTCTGATAATCTTTGAGAAATACCACAAAGCTGCCCACTTAAGTGCCCCAGGTATAGGAAGGGGTTTAGTCCAGCCATGGCCCAGCTAGCCCACAGGGCTGCCCCAGTGATAGGAAGGTTTTTAGCCTGGCCACATACCAGCTGGCCTCAAGCCCACAAGGCTGCCCCAGTGATAGGAAGTTATTTAATCGCACAACATTCCAGCTGGCCTCTAGCCGAGGTGTAGTTTGGTCATTACTACAGTGACTCAGCAGAGATAGGGAAGTGGGTCTGTTCTGCATAGTGAGCCAGTTTAGCTCCGACTGATACACAAACCATAAAACTTTTACTATAACAATTAGGATACTGTAGAGGACAGTGCTCAACTAAGAAATTTTTTGAAGCTGGGCGGGAAGAAATTTTAGGTGGGTGGCAGCCCCTGTATTGTGACCAAACTCTTTGGTAATCACCCAAAAACAGCCGGGTGGGTGCTGAAAAGTGCCAGGTGGTGCGCCCAGCTAAAAGTGCCTGGGGAGAACCCTGGAGGATACAGCAAAGTAAAATTGGCCAGCAGCTGGATGAATTTACCCAGACATGAAGCACATCCGCTCCTCCAATGACATACTACTGACTTCCTCACTCATAACCTCATCACACGCACGGATACAAGACTTTTCTAGAGCTGCTCGAACTCTCTGGAATGGTCTCCTCGTCCTATTCGGCTTCCTCCTACTTTCTGCTCATTTAAAAGAGCGCTCAAAACCCATTTTTTCAAACTTGCCTACCCGGCTTCTTCTGTCATTTGAAACCATCACTAAATGAGAGGGCCGAGTCAAAGGTGACACCAAGACAGCGTGCCTGGGGGGAGGGCCGAATAACAGTGTTATAACATTTAGATATATGTCAGGGGGGGATTTGGAATTTGACGGGGGGGATGATGATGAGTTCTGTTTTATCCACACGATATTTATTACTGCTATCCATTCTATTTATATGTTAGGTCAGACTGGAAAGATGAACTAGAATTCCACTGAATTTAGAAATTCCACATACATATAAGAATATAAACTCTACAGTCTATAATGAATGCTGCAGCCAGACGTATCCCTCCTCTCCACCTACCTACCTGATACACAAATCCCTCCACAGCCCCTCCCCCACCTACCTACCTGATACACAAATCCCTCCACAGCTCCTCCCCCACCTACCTACCTGATACACAAATCCTCCCCCCCCCCAGCCGCTCTCTCCGCTTCTCCAATGACCTACTAATGACTTCCTCACTCATAACCTCCTCACATTCATTCAGGACACACAGATAGATATCAGGGAGGGTGGCTATATTAGCTTTACGTTGTACCACTAAAGATATTGTGGCCACCATTCTTCACAGCGCGGAGTCTCTCTTTTTAACACTTCCAATAACTTTCAGGCCTTCAGGGACTCCCAGTTATAATTAATGTAACCACAGCTCACAGTATATTAGTGTGGCGGTCAGTGGGAAGAATTCATCTTACATAGCTGGCCATTGGGAAGAATGTCACCCTTACAGATAGCCAAAAACATAATTGGTGAACTGCAGAGCTCACTTCATCATGACAGAGGCCTAGACTCATTCAAGCTGCGGGCAGAAGTAGTCATGTGACTGGACAGGCCGATAGATGGAGTGCCGATAAGAAAAAAAGATCCAAAGAGAGGCGTGAGCCGCAAAAGGCGGAAGTTTTTGGAACGCAAAGTGATCAGAATGTTAACAAAGAGAAAAAACACACAGTTGCCTCAGACAGCCTTTCATTACCATAACTACATCACGCAAGCGCTTCATATTGTAGTACAATTGCTTGTAGTGATTGGCTTAGAGCTTTGCGTTCTCTCTGGGATCGATTCATACTGTCTTTGCGGGTGCATCGCTAAAATGGCAGCACTGTTAGTGTCAGTAAAGTCTGCAGAACCACAGTAACGTTATTACTCCTAAACAGGTTTTCGAAACCCATACAGTCCCGGCAGCAAATTTTGCGCTTCCTCAAGGCTACAACGAAATGGCCGCCCGGATCGTTTGAGGCCAATGTGCTACGAGAACATGGCCGCCACAATGACTAGCGCAGCCTAGCAATGTACCACGTGACCAACATAAACCTGGAACGAAATCTCTTACGCTTACACAGTCCCGCCGCCAGCGGTCTCCGTCACCACCAGGCGCCCTGTATCACATGACGCGGAAACGTCATCTGCGCCGAACGCAAGTAAAGACGGTTATTGCCCTTATCCAAGATGGCGGATCTGGCGTCATGACGGTGGTCTCTTGCCTGGTAATTAGGAAACTCCTGCTGTTTTGGGGCCTAGCTGCTGGGAAGGAGGGAGAGGGGATGCTGGTATCACGGTACGGGGTACTTGGGGGCCCTGCAGGACGGCAGAATACTGCCATGGTGTCCATGGGCAGCCTAAGTCCCAGCAGGTTTGTCCCCGGAACAGTCACAGTTTTCTGTTCCTGCAGCTTCTTTACATTTTTCCTCCTGGGGATATAAATAACATAGACAATAAACATGAAGTATTAAAGTCTCAACTGGACAAATATTAGGGGGCTTTATGGTAATATAGGACCTCTTATGGGGGACCGAGCCTGCCGCTAGGCCCACACAGGAGTACATATGGTGGCGCTCACTTTCAAAGGTTCGTTTGATGCCCCATGGGGCTGAGCAGTGGCTACACCCCGTCCACCATACACAATGCTGCCCGTGTTCTTTTTGCTGCATGCAACAAACATAGTGACAACATTTCACCCCTTGTCACCCTCACTCACCCCCCCATGTCACCCCAGCTGACCCCACTGTCACCCCCGCTGACCCCTTTGTTAACCTTAGCTGACCCCCCCCCCCTTGTCACCCTCTCTGACCCCCTTGTCAACCCTCGCTGACCCCCTTGTCAACCCTAGCTGACCCTCTTGTCACCCTCCCAGACCCCCTTGCAATGTTAGCAGACCCCCATGTCACCCCTGCCTACCCCCCTTGTCACCCTCATGTAACCATCGCTGACCCCACTATGTCACCCTCCCTGACCGCCATGTCACCCTCGCAGACCCCATTGTCAACCTTAACTGACCCCCATGTCACCCCTGCTGACCCCTGCTTGTCACCCTCGCAGACCCCCCCTTGTAATCCCCGCTGACCCCCCTTGTCACCCTCGCTGACTCCCCTTGTCACATTCGCTGAACCCCCCTCTCCAAAAAACAGTGCCAGAGAGGAGGGGAGTACTGCAACCAGAGCTCCTATTTTCTATCTTTAATTCTTTATGTTCCTCTTTCCAGGAATCTGGATGGAATGGTGACCTCATGGGGGTAAACGTAGCACACAGTCCTGATTTATTAAAACTCTTTAAGGTTGGAGAACACAGACTTCCATGGGAGAACCTGGGAGATCCAGCAAACCTGGAATAGATTTCTTAAAAAAAAATTTCTATTATTTGGCAAATGTTTTCTATCCTTGACCAGATCCATTCCAGATTTGCTAAATCCCTTAGGTTCACCTATGATAGTCTCTCTTCTACAAGACTTGGAGAGATTTGATACATCAGGTTCATTGTGTCTATAATATTGTATCATGTGACCTAAAACCTGAATGATGATTTGTCCCTGTCATTGTATAGGTGTGCCGGCCGCTCTCACACAGGCCAGGACTTCATCTCGTTGGGGCTTCCATTAGAGTCTTCCTGTGCCTCTCCCCGGGGCTGTCTGTTCCGTGTTGTGTCACATGACCATTTGTGAACCGTCTCTAGATCTCACTGTGATCCCCGGCCATGCTAAATCTGGAGGATGTGGCTAACGTGGCCCTGCGAGTCCCCCCGATCGTTCTGCTGGACCTTCTCTACCGCTGGGATGTGGAAGAATTCAAAGGAGAGTTCAGTCACCCGGCCTACAATACCTCTTCCTTCTATTCATATTTGCTGTGCAATGTCTATTACCTGGGTGAGAGTATACTGAATAAAGAGAACCTGTCACTGTTCATGCTGGGGTAAAAGGGAATGAAAAATGACCTAGCTGGTGGTAGAACCGAGTACAGAGTGTGCAACCAATGTCGTTGTGCCACCTCATGTGCTGCCATACAGTACAAGTGCCAGGGGAGGTGGTAGAAGTGGGCACTGTGTAATATTTTGACCAAAACCTTTTCTTTTTTTATTCTCCAGCTCATGTGGTATGCACACTGCTGGTGATCCTTCCTCTGCGTCACCTGGTGAATATTTACCTGTATCTCCTGACTGCATTGCTGCTGTATGTCGCCCACCAGACGGTCAGGTGAGTCTGCCAGCTTTTCTCTTTCTATCCTTCTTCACCCCACCTCGCTCCTCTCTCCCTTCTCTCTTCTGTTGCTTTCTCTCTTCCCTTCCATTTCCTCTTCCCCTCTATTCTCACTCCCCATATCTCTCCCCTTCCTTTTCTATGTGCCCTTCCTTTCCCTGTGCCCTTCCCTCTGCCCTTCCTTTCCCTTCCCTCTCCCTTTCCTTTGCCTTCCCTCTGCCGTTCTTTTCTGGTTCTGCTCCCATCCCCCTCCTTTTCCTGTTTCATTCACCTTCTCTCTCTTACCCTGTGTTGTGATTTCAGGGATTACATTCGCTGGGAGTTGGATGACGGGTATTTGGGGACAATGTATGAGGATTACACATCATTGACTCGCAGTGTCAGCACTCTTACAGGTAAAATATCAGATTTGTAATTGTAAAGCAAGAGGTGACAGGGGCAGGTATATCCTGATTGAGGTTCCACCCCCCAAATCTGTTACTGGTAACAGGGCGCTCTTTGCACCTGGAGGAAAAGAAGTTTAAGCTCCGGATAAGGAAGGGATTCTTCACTGTAAGGTCTGTGAGAATGTGGAATCGGCTCCCTCGGGAAGTAGTTTCAACAACTTCTATAGATTTCTTTAAGAAAAAGCTGGATGATTTCTAAGATAAAGATATCCGAGACTGCCGACTCAGGGAACATCCAATTGCTTCAGGGGATCAGGAAGGATTTTTTTCCCCTGTTAGAGCAAATTGTACCAGGGTTTTTTTTGCCTTCCTCGGGATCAGCTATGTCTTAAAGGGTTTTATATCTGGGATATGTTTTTTTTATCTAGTGGTTGAACTCTATGGACTTTGTTTCTTTTTTTAGCCTGACCTACTATGTAACTATGTAATGTTACTGTATAATAGAGCAGTATAGATATACTGAATGTCTCGTTCCCTCTCCTTAGCTCTTTGTATCATGTCTTCCCTCAGGCCTCGTCATGGTTTGCACCCTTTGTTCCCTGCTCATGAGGACTCGCCAGGCCTGGCTGTTTAGTGCCCCGGTTCTGCCACTCTTGGCTCGTCTAGCTGGAGTTCCTCTGCCTTCTCTGCCTCTCTTCAATACCATCTCCACCGGCGCCACACTGCTGGTCATGTGTTACGTGGCGCTGTCTGGGTTCCGTCCTCTGTGCCGCCTCTTTGCAATGGCTTATGAGCAACTGACACAGGTAGGACACCATGTCTGCTTCATTGGACACTGTTATTCAGAATATTGTATATTAAAATAAATGTGCATTGCCTACCTAGGTTAAAATAATGTGGAGCTATGATTACATTTCCATTTCACATATGTGAGGTCCCCTTACGTCTTCCGCAGCTGTAAAGATTGTAGAGGAAACCTGCAGCCTCCTGAGATTCCGGAGTCACATATCACAAGTAGCCATGGGCTGCTCCTCCTGCGCTGACCAAATACCAACACACAGCTGGACAGGCAATATGAGGTGTCTGCATCATATAGGAAGAACTGTGGACACCAAAATTATTATAAAGTATTTATTTAGCGCTGTGCAGTCTATAGTCATGTCACTAACTGTCCCTCAGAGGGGCTCACAATCTAGAGTCCCTACCATAGTTTTATGTCATTATTACAGTCTAAGGACAATTTGGTAGAAAGCCAACCTAACTGCATGTTTTTGGGATGTGGGAGGAAACCAGAGTACCCCGAGGGAACCCACACAAACACGGGGAGAACCTGCAAACTCCGTACAAATAGGGCCCTGGCTAAGATTTGAACCTGGGACTCAATGCTGCAAAGACCGAGTTCATCACAATAGTACCTGACCACATCACCAGCTAACCCAGGGTCTAAAGCATTTTGGTTTTAACCTCCTGCCCCCCATACCTTAACATGCTCAGACTTTTCCTGTGTGAAAAGTTTCTCTGCTGCCATCTCAGTCATGCACAGCAAAAGCCAATGGTCACTGAGAGCTCCTGGGGGGATTGGGTGTTACTAATATAAATGACAACCAAGTGACAGATGGATAACCATGGTCCTAAAATAATGGCAGCTTCTTTTTATTGATCCTGTGTCTCTAGTGTTGGCTCTAGTTCTAGTATTGGCTTTCTCAGGGTATACTAGTGGAGCAAAAGTGGATGTAAACAGGAACTTTCCTCTGGATTCTCTAGCAGTAATACTAACAGTATTAGTGACTGGGCTCTGCTTCTTTTGCTGCTGGCCCTTTCACCCAAAAGAAGATAGGTTCATAACTGATTATGTATTATATATATATATATACATGTATATATTAGTAACATTTTATTATGTGATTTATTTTTTGGTTCTTTGTTTTGTTTCTGGCAGAACATGGAACTCTACAGGTTAGTTGCCCTTGGAATGGCTCTCTGGACACAGCTGGCTGTTTCTGCCATCTTTTTGGTCTTTTGGTTGGTGCTTTACCTCCTCCAGGTTTACAGTTCATTGTCCTCCAAACCGGGCATTCTAGAACAGCAGGGGCCGGTCTTCATTCTCCTGAACAGGTGAGACTCGTGCTTGTACTCATCCATCTTTTCCCCCACTAGCCGTATTTTCCTCCCACAGACCTCCCCTGGCTTTGGACTCCATCAGGATGTGTCCCCCTCCCATTGACCCCTTCTGGTCATAGTGTTCTCCCTCACTTTTCTCAATCATATTCCATTCTCATGCACCTCCCTGGTCATTTACTTCCTTTTCCTGGCTGTGAAAACTGCAGAGGCTGTCTCTCTTATTTTTACCCACTGACCCCTGGCTACATACTCCTTTTATTCACCGTCCATGGCTATGTGCTCGTTTCACTGACTGTCTGTTCATACTGCCCTCCCCCCTGACTCCTCCAGCCATGCCCTTCTCTTACTGACCTCTCTGGCTGTCATTACTGCTTCCTGGCTTTATGCTCATCCCTCTTACCTGGTTGCATAGTTCTGCCTCTGACCCCCCCATAGCCTTCCCTTTCCTCTTTCTTTGCTGTGTGCTCTTCTCCTCCTGTGCCCACATCCCACTGACTCTCACCCCATCTCTTCCCATTGACCCACTATCCATACACTGCTTCCACTGAAAGTGTTTTGATATGTAATGAACATGCAATTGAACAACTGTTGATTCTGTCATAAGGCCTGTAAGCTTCTGACTTCCTGAGCTACCCTGAAATCTCAAGTATTAGTGTTATCATCCTTGCACAGTTCTTTATTACAGGTTCCTCCATGTTATGGGCATACGTAAGTATTTTATATTTCTGCACTAGGGTGACACTTTACTCTTCTGTAAATGCATTAAAATAAGTGGCGTTGTCCCCCTATTATTATTATTATACAGTATTTATATAGCGCCATCATATTACGCAGCGCTGTACAAAGTCCATAGTCATGTCACTAACTGTCCCTCAAAGGAGCTCACAATCTAATGTCCCTACCATAGTCAAATGTGATTAATGTAGTCTAAGGTCAATTGTTAGGGAGAAGCCAATTAACCTAACTGCATGTTTTTGAGATGTGGGAGGAAACCGGAGTACCCGGAGGAAACCCACGCAGACACGGGGAGAACCTGCAAACTCCATGCAGATAATGTCCTGGCTGGGGATCGAACCTGGGACCTAGCGCTGCAAAGGCTGGAGTGCTAACCCCTGAGCCACCGTGCTGCCCCTAGGACAGGAAGTGTGCTACTAGTAGAATCACCAGGTTTAAATAAAGGTGGGCTTGAAAAATAAGGAATGCAGCCACCATAACTAAGGATTGGTAAGCTGATATATATTACATGTATTGTGTTTGTCTCACAGTGTGTCGGAGTGTTGCGGGACTCCATATTGTCTCCTGGGACTCACTTTCACTGTGTCCTACCTGGCTCTGGGGGTTCTGAACCTCTGCAAGTTCTACTTGATGGGATTTGCAGCCTTCCAAAATGGGAATGCCATGCACAGGTGAGAGTTCTGATCTTGTGTTTTCTGATCTTTCCTGCAGTACTCACCCAGCAACAGAGGTCTTGCAGAAATTGAGCCGACAGTGAACATCCTACGTTGTTTTTATACATGTATTCAGAGTTCTCAGAGTGAGAAGAAACTGTAGGAGGGTGGCAGGCCCTGTACTGTGACCAACTTATCAGTAACCACCCAAAAAGAGCCAGGTGGTTACTGAAAAGTGGTGGGTGGTGCACCCAGCTAAAAGGGTCTGGGGAGAACATTGCATGTATTTTATATAGAATTATACAGATGGCTGCAAACAGCAGCAATTAAATGATTGTTACCTTACGTAGACAAAACAGGATTTTAGCATTGCTGGTATTAAAATTACAGATAAGAAATTTGGTTGTTTTTGGATGGTAACGGAATGTTTATCTGGTTTTAGGGGGGTGACGGAGGGGGTGACGCTGATGCTCCTCTCCCTGCAGACGGGTCTTCTGGAGCTGCAGGTCCTGCAGAGAACCTTCCTTCTCAGCATCATCTTCTTCATAGTGGTCACCTCCACCCTGCAGTCCATGATCGAGATTGCAGACCCCGTCGTATTGGCTCTGGCTGCTACCGGAAACAGGTAATACATTGCATGGATTGCAGCGTTTTCCAATCCATTGATTGACACGGGAATTGTTCATCTTCTATAAGAGGACTGGACACTGGCAAACAAAATAACTTCATACTAGTTTAGGATTAGACCAGCATTCCTGATTTCTGCTTGTGCTCTAGTACAATGAACATCTTCATTAGCTCTGATTTTGTATTTCTCTTGGTGATTTTAATCTTGTTTCACCTTTCTAGGTTGTTTCGTCACCATATTATAGTGGAACTGAACTTTTTGCTGCCTGTCTCTGTCCCATTTTCAATGATAAAAGACCTGTCTGGTGCATTTTTTTATATGGTAACTTTTTGATCCGCTTTAAGGAGTGATCTTGAGGATTGGGGTTTTCTCTCCTCCCCATGTATTTCTGGTGTCCCCATCAGTTTCCTAAGCTTGCAGCAACCGGCATCTCTTCCAAATTGTTCTGTACTACTAGGTGAGCTCTGTTGTCCTCTAGCTCTCTTCCTATGTTCCCTGTGGCCTCCTGGTTCTGTAATTATGTCCTTCAAATTCCATTAAATGAGCTCTGTGGCCTTCCCATTCACTTATTTATTCTAGTCTACCAGTTGAACCCTATGGCCTCCTGGATCTGTTTACATTTTCTGTTTTACCAGGTGGATGTGGCAGCCATATCCTTTGCCAGGTTCGGACATGGGGTTCTTTAGGTGTTTATTTGGCCTTACCCTTTGAGCTTTGTAGCTGCGTTGTCCACACCTCAGTTGGGCTGTTTTTGGTTAACCTCCGAGTGACTTCCGGCTCTCTCATTGTTTAAATACCTTGGTGTGTTTGAGAAAGAAATTAGTATTTTTCACTCACCATAGAGGCTTTTTCTTGCAATCCATTGAAGGAGAATGGTACCACCGCTCTATGATCATACCCCGGGTGCTACAGTGCTACAAAACTTATTCTGGTAGTTGAAGAGCCTATTCCAGGTCTGCCTACAGTGTTTTATCTTTATTTTTTATTTGCCAGTGTCCAATTCTGTAGGTGGAAGTTTAACCTGAACGTGAAAAACTTTCTGTATCCCTCAATGGAGCACAGATAAAAAAAAAGTTGGTATGTTGAGTACATTGCATATTTTCTTCATCAAATTCACCCTCATGCCTCAAATACAACAAATCCAATACATAGTAGACAAAAACCTTCAACCACCCAAATCATGGGACTGAAAAAAGCAGGGAATTTCAGTGGGACTGATTATAAATATGTCATACAAACATTAATAATGCAAAATTCAAAAAAACAATTACTCTTTTAATGTACATCAAAATTAGAAAGTTCAAAAAAGTTCAAATAATAATTCAGAATGTAGCAGTCAGATATTTGAATTGAATCTGATGCGTTTCATGGACTAAACTTGCTTCTTCAGGGGAAACAAATACCCTGATTTTCTGTTGCTATATTAAAACAGCAGAAAAAGATTTATTCTTCACGTATGTACTGCTAGAACAACGATTTATACCACATAAAAATAGTTTATTAATCTTATTTATAATTCATATAGTTACCCTCCGTTGAAGCACATATAAGTATCGAAATCCCAAAGCATTGGTTGAGACCTTCAAATTGAGTAGTTGTTCGATCAACTCACCAGGGTTCCCTACCCCTCGTTTATTTAGATACAAGAATGAAGGATGTATAAGCCTAAAATAATAATTGTGTGGTTCAGAATGAAAGATGAATAACCCTGGGATTTGGGTACACCGTTTTCTGTTCTCAGCAGGGTCCTAATAGTCCTTATCCTCTGTTCTTCTCTTTTAGGCGTGTGTGGAAACACACACGGTGCCTCAGTCTGTGCCTCTTTCTGCTGTTCTTCCCCACTTTTATGGCCTACAAGATCGCCTACATATTCCACATGGATTTCTGGCTGCTTATCCTGGTGTCCAGCTGTCTACTCACCTCACTTCAGGTAACCAAGTCCACAAATCAATATAGGAGTTAAATAGGAAAGGATATTATTGATAAAGTTTTCACTAACACAATACATATGAAAATACAAGAAAAATGCATGTGGTGTGTTGTATTTCCTCACTGCTGCTTGTAGTATATCTGCTTTTTGACAGAGCTCCTCTTTCATCTCTGCCTGCGGGATCATAGCCCCTCACTGTCATTTTCTTTAGGTCCTGGGTACCCTGTTCCTTTATGCCCTCTTCATGATTGAACAGCTCCAGGACAGCCAGGTGGAGCGGATGGATGAGATCATCTACGGTGTAAACGCCATCAGCCGGGTGCTGGAGTTCCTGGTGGCACTTTGTGTGGTGGCCTACGGCACCTGGGAGTCCATTTTTGGGGAGTGGAGCTGGATGGGAGTGTCGGTCATCATCGTCCACTCCTACTTCAATGTCTGGCTGAGGGCGCAATCTGGCTGGAAGAACTTTTTATTACGCAGAGAGGCCGCTAAGAAGATTAGCCACCTGCCAAGGGCCACCGAAGAGGAACTGAGGGCCCACAATGATGTCTGTTCTATCTGCTTCCAGGTAAGAGAGGCTGAGGGGAAGTATGTGTTCTATTTATTGTCTGTGTACTCCATTGTTTATGTATGATTTGTTCTCCTCTACGTATAGCTAAGCAGACACGTATGCATACCCAATACTATAGTCTTCAAAGTAATTAAAAATGCTGGGAAAAATGAGACTTTGACATGCCAGGCCTGTAGGTAGATTGTAATAGTTTTAGGAACATCACACATCCTTCCCTTAAACAGCAGTCCCTCCTGCGTAATATCTTATGCTAACCATATTCACCAACCACACGCTAATAAAGTATAGAGTGTTAGAACTGGTGTTACTCTTTGTGTTCTACAATGACCTTGCATTGTTTTTAAGACCCAATGAATTTCCATGCACTTAAAGTAACAGAAACTCTTTGGGCTTGACTCATATACTGGTTGGTATAAACCATTGGTCAGATCTGATCTAGAATATGCAACCCAGTTTTGGGTACCAGTTCACAAAAAGGACATTGTGGGATTGGAGAGAGTGCAGAGAAGGGGAACTAAACTAATAAAAGGAATGGAGGAGCTCAGCTATTAAGAAAGATTAGCTGAACGGAGTCTATTCTCTCTTTAGAAAAAGTGTATAAGGTGCAATATGAACACCTTGTATATAAATGGTCCAAATACAGAACTCTCTTCACAGATAAGGATAAGGAACCGGGATCAGGAAGGAATTCATTTTTTGTTTTGTTTTACCTTCCTCTGAATCAACTATGTCCATGGGGTTTTTATCTGGGATGTTTATTTTCCTAGTGGTTGAACCTAATGAACTTTATTTTTTCAACCTGACTATGTAACTATATTTACATAACCCCCACTATACACAGAGATAAGCCAATCTAATTCTGGTGTCCCAACGCTAGCTGGAAGGGTTCATGCATCCCACACAAACAACAAATACATCCACCATGGGACACACCTAGATGTGCAAAACGCGTGAGCCTAGCAGGAGCCATCCACAGGCTCAAGTTCTTAATCTGTGAAATGCAGTATACATAGAAGTGAGGATCACAGGACCATAGTGAGATTTGCCGGCATTATTGCATACGCCAGTCAAATGTTTGTATATTCTCCCTGTGTTTTGAGTGGAGTTTTCTCCTCCAAAAAAAAAAAGAAAAATCACGGCTATACCAACCTGTATAAGTACCAGACTTCATATGATGTTTGAGGCTAAGCAGAGCCAGGCTTGGTTAGCACTTGAACAGGAGACCACCTTGGGATATCAGGGCTATAGGCTGTGCAATAGGTAAAAATAAAGTTCTCTACAAATGTTGTTAAAGTAACAGTTTTACCCATAATAACTACTGACTTGTGTTGGAGCATATATAGGGCTAGTGTGATAGTGCTTGGGTCTAGTGGCTGACTGTCCAAGTGCCAAACACCATATCATTGGAGGAAGTGAAGAGCATACAATGTTCTGGCCAGCCCAAGCCCAATGTTATGGTTAGGGGAAAGCATGCCAATTTCTCTTCTTCATCCTGTAATGCAGCACTTGGCATTGTGCCAGTTGCTAGGCCAGAACACAGGTTCTTAGTCCTATTATTTAGCTAGGGCTTGCGTGCGGATTATTAAGCTTTAGATTAGGATTTTAAATTTTAGATGGGGGTATTAAGCTTTAGATTTTTTAGGCTGAATTACAGTTTTGGGTGGGTGTTTTTCTGAACTGGACAGATTTACACTAGGTCTTACTTTCGGGGTAGGTCTTATATTAGGGCAGGTTTAGAAAATAGTGCTAGGTCTTACTTTCGGGGTAGGTCTTATTTTCGGGGAAACACGGTAATATCCAGGTTTCTGGTGGTGTAACAGGGAAGTGCAGTGAGACAGGAATAAGTAAAAGAGGACTTGCTACTTGACCAAAATAAGTCAAAGTGAAAAGTTCACTTTCAGAAGCTTAGTATTCAGAAATGTATTTTAAACATAACACCTTTATCCCCGGAGAGGCAGATTTAAACAGTCAATGACACAGAATTTAGTCCACTAATATTGATTCTCTGTGTCATAAACTTACATATCATTGTAATAATTTAATTCTGTGCCCGCAGGAGATGTCTATTGCTGTCATTACCGTCTGTAATCACTTCTTTCATTCCGACTGTCTAAAGAAGTGGTTGTATGTCCAAGACACCTGTCCCTTGTGTCACCAGCTGGTGAGGGCCATGGGTAGAGATGAAGAGGAAGTTGAGGACTCTGATGAGAACTCTGATTCTGATGAGAAGGGAGCAGAAGAACAAGGTGGAATCTGGCCAGAAGGAGAGGATGGGGTTGGACCACAAGAGGAGAGTGTGAAAAAATCCCAACCAGGAGATCATCAAGTGGAAAGTCAAACTTTTGTTGGAGAAAACCACCATGTGGTTGAAGAAGCCACCTGTCAGGAAACAAAACAAGAAACTGAGACTGTCCCCAACCGAAAGGTAGAAGAGGGTATTTTAGAGGATCCTATGCATTATCTGGGGTTAGAGGATGATCACTACAGAAAAGAGCAAGAAGAGGAGGTCCTCTGCAAGGAGGCGCAAGAAGAGGTTTATGAAAAGGAGATCTCATGTAGCAAGGAGTACGTCCTCCAGACAAGAGAGCAGAAAGAAGAGCTTCACTTTAGTAAAGAGCAAACAACAGAAGAGTTTCTCCATAACAAGAAGGAAAATATCAGTTTCATTGAGGATCAGGAGGTGGTCCCTTTTTGGAAGCCAGTACAAGAAACAGAGCAGGACCAATATAGATTAGAGGAGGTCCCTTGTAAGGAGGAAGTTCGGGTTCTTTGCAGAGCTACAGAAAAAGTGATAGACAAGATCTCCAATAAGCAGGCACAAAAGGTGGATGTTTCTTGTAGAGAGAAGAAGACAGTCCAGACTCTTAACAGGAAGTTAGAGGAGGTCCCTTACAAGAAGGTGCAGAACGAAGTAATTCATTGTAGTCAGGAGAAACTTTGTAAGACAAAACAGTCTGTATCTGGTAGGAAGTCAATAGAAGTTCCTTACAGGGGGAATGAGGAAGTGGCAGGGGAGGACTCCTATATGAAGGAGCAAGATGCGGTACCTTGTAGAAAGCAAGAACAAGTTCTTTACAAGGAGGTGGGGGAAGTTGAAGAGGAGAACCTCTATAGGAAGCAGGTAGAGGAGGTCCCTCGTATGGAAAGGGGTACAGGTTCTCTTCAAGAATGAGGAGATAGTGGACAAGGAGGACTCATGTAGGGAAAAGCATGAAGTAATCCCTCTTATGGAGGCAGCACAGGTTCCTTACAGGGAGAGTGAAGAAGTTTTTATCTGTCCAGACAAGGCCATAAGTGAATATGTGGAAAAGTGATCTGAGATCAAAAGGAAACTGGAGGATTTGCAGTAAAAAAAAGAAAAAAAAAATCCTTCATGGCCTGAAGAAAGGTGACCAGTGCTATCACCGGAGATAGATGCAAGAGGACTGGGTTCGGACAAACTGACTTCAGTAGGCACTCAGGTGAAGAACAATATGGCTTCTAGCTGATATACTACACTGGGATGAAATAAGTAAACCAACAAAAGAGACTGGCAACTGAGACAGTACGGTTCCATTGATGATAAATAGCAGGGATTTATTGGTATTTTGGTTACCACAATTCAGTATTGACCCTAAGACTGGGGTGGATAGGTAATATTGTACTGCATAACGTTTTACAGGAAAAAAGCCTTGCACCCAGCCGGACTGGGGCCTCCCATTACCAGAATGCTGTGCCATCGTCATCCCAGAGCCATAATCTATAAAAAGGGAAACCTTTAGAAGAGTTACCAATACCATTTATAAAAAAAGACCGTGCTCCTGAAGAAAAAAAATACAGCTGGCTTGTATAAAATATAATATTACAAAGCTTAAAAAAAAACTGACAAATATTAGGATTAATCTAAACAAATCCAGTTTATTTTTTATACAAGTAGTGTAAATACTTGCATTCAGGTTAATATCAACCTTCACCGTACCACTTAAACCAGGAGTGTCAAACTCTGGCCCCCAAATGGAATTTTTTTGAGACCCCAAAGGAATGCTAAATATGAATTGCAGCTGGCCCGCCGCTTCATTGAAATAGCGCCGCTACTACAATTCCCGGCATCACTCGCATCTGTAGACCAGCAGGCTCCCTTCCTATGTGTGGCCCCACATTGTACTGTTTTATAGACGCATGTAATGCCAGTAATTCTAGTAGCTGCATTACATGTGCCTATAGACCAGCGGGCCCTCTCTCTGCCTATGTGTGGCCCCGCATCGGACTGTTTTATAGACACAAGTAATGCCGGGAATTGTAGTAGCGGCATCACACATGCCTATAGACCAGCGGCCTCTCTGCCTATGCGTGGCCCTGCTTCGGACTTTATTATTAGACACAGGGAATTGTAGTGGTGCTAATGCAATGAAGAGGGAGCCACTCATAACATTAAGCCCCACATTGGACTGTTTACTGTTCGACACAGGGAATTGTAGTAGCGGTGCTATTTCTCTGGTATAGGCATTTTCCAGATTGAATGTTAAGCAAAACCTCTGGGTTTCCATATCAAAAAGGTTTTATATCTAATAAGAAGGAAAAACTTCCTCAATTTTTTCAATAAACTTCAAGGTTGGTCCGCGACTTTGTCTAAGTTTTTAATTTTGGCCCTCTCTGTGTTTGAGTTTGACACCCCTGACTTAAACTGTTGAAAGAAGAGTCAGCACTGTGAGCCAATCAGAGTTTTTTTATATGCTTACTGGTGAGGATGAGTACAACTTCATCAGAATATTGCTTCTCTTCCAATGTCCATGCTAGAAGATGGGGCCAGGATCAAGTAGTCTTGCATAGCCTCATTATAGTTTTTCAGGAACCAGTTTGCTGTGTTCAACTGTCCCAAGGGGGTTTGCTTGGAGTTCAGCTTTAATACAATCATGTATAAATGTGTAGAAGCCCTGCCAGACATTCTCCAGCAAGCTCCTTTTTAAAGCAACAGAGTTCAGTGGTGTGGGCTGCAGGACAGAGGTGCATAAATTGTGCACTAATCCAGCAATAAATAACTCTGCCTTTTCTCTTTTGTACAGTAGATACCTGTTGGCCCGGTCACTTCTGCCCTCTCTCCTTTTGCAGGGTGACTGGTCTTGTACCCGCCCCCTCCCGTTCTCTGTAGACAGCCTCTAGTGAGTGGGCCTAATGATTTTAATTTATGTCCATCAAGTCTTGAAATCTATACGGTTTGGTCTGGCAGGGAATACCTGTTTTTTTTATTTGTTGCAATTTAGTAACAGTTCCCGATCTGGTCCCCTCTGGCTGTGCAGTAAAATTGGAAGCAAGACACTGCGGGGCTCATCTCTCGGCTTTCATTTCCAATCATTCCCTATCATAGCTCCAGTTTACAAAGGAGAGCAGGAGGCTGATACTAAGCCAAATTTGGGTACTTTAAATGCTTGTAGAAAATACAGAGTTTTATTGTTTGGTGTATCATTTGCTTGACATTCAGTCTTACAAATGACACTTGACATCCATCAGAATACCAGGTAGGCATTCTGCTTTTGCTCCCGGGCCTACTACTTTATTTCTTTTGCTGTATTTATTTTTTGTTCTAAGAAGCTCTGGATACTTTTATATAATAAACACTTGAATGTAAATAAAAACTCTCCTTCATGAACCAGCTGCTTTTATATAGCAGCAGTGACACGTGCCTTACATGGGAGCACCCCAGAAGATGCCTCCTCTGGGCTCAGGCAGGGCTGCTAGGGTTATATATCCAAGCCTAAATAAAGGATTGTCCCCTCGGGGGTCACATTGCTGGCTATGCTGCATGTTCATCATTGCCTTCTGTGTGTTGTATCTCTCTTCTATGCAATGTGAAAAGCTGTCTACCAAATAAATATGACCGGTATTGTTTCCTGGTCTCTGACGTCACTCTCCAGTTATTTCCTCCAAGATGCATTTTTCCTTATATATTTCCTGCAAGATAGCTTGCAAAAATCCATGTGTGTTCACTTACCGTTACATTGTTTATTGTACTTTGACCATAAAGACTATATCATATATCAATTAAAATACAGCACTCCAATCTAACATTGCCACTATTTAATGTACAGCGCTGCGTAATATGTTGGCACTATATGAATCCTGTTTATTAATAATAATAATAATAATAATAATTGCATACATTTGATTCTAATTATACTGCCTGCCTGTATAGCCGCCAGCTTTCCTGCCTGCAGACCCCACACTTTGACTTTATTGCCCCTGTATATCCTACACTTATATATTGACCTCCTGTATCTCCCCTGTTTTGAATATATTTACCCTGTACATTCATCACTTTAAATATGATGCCTACCTGTACATCATATGTTTTGTACATCATACAAGCATCCTCAAGGTTAACTACACTTCCTGCCTCGTCCAGTCTGCCCACAATGCCTGCTGGTGGGACATGTGGCTTCCCTTCTTGGTGAGGCCACCAGCCCCACATTGTGCTCCATAGAGGTAACCCCAAGTGTGACTCGGGGTAGAAAAAAGTTTCTACAAGTGGTAACCCCGAGTCACACTCGGGGTTGGAACACCTAGGGAAGGTTAGTAAATAGAGCGCTTACCTGATCCGGCGGGGTCCTGCGCTGTCCAGCGCCGCGATTTCCGTCTTCTTTCTTGTTCCTGAGTCTGCATCCGATGAGTCACCGGAGAGTTCCCGTTGACGTCGGTGCGTGTGTACATCCCGGCCGGGCGGGGCGGGGCGGGAAATTCAAATTCCATTTGTATTGCATTCAATACAAAATACCTGTATTGAATGCAATACATTGAATTTTTTGTGTAAAGCCAGTTCATTGTTTTCAGGAACATTTATTTTACAGTATATATATTAGTATGAGTATAATATGTATTTTTTTTTTAAATATATATATTTTTTAAATATATTGATTTTTTAATTTATTCAATTTATTGTTTTTAAATGATTTTGTGTTTCAAATTTTATTATGCTCATACTATTATACTATAAAATACATTTTCATGAAAAACAATGTACCGCTTTTAGACATATAAAACTGGAAAGAAACGAAGTGCTAGGGAGGTTAATAAAGCTATGGAAGTGTATAATTAGTGGTGTGCGGGGAATAAATGATGACCCGACCAGCCCCATATTTCACACATATTATGACCCTGTCATTGGAAATCGGGGGCACATTTAATTTCTTCCCCAGAACTATGGGGGGTAACACATCTCAACTCTCCAAAACTATAAGGTTTAAAAGGGGGTAACACATCCTGACTCTCCAGAACTATGAGGGCCCATCATGGGGATAACACATCTCAACTCTAGAACTTTGATCCAACAACATGAGCTAGCATGTGTGATATTACTAAAAGTGTGATCCACCAACATGGGGTGACACATTTCTATTCTCCTAAAATCTTATGCCTTAACTTTGGGGGGGGCTAACATATCCTAAACTTTTGGAACTTTGATTTGCCAACAATGGGAAATGTATCCCAATGCTTGGGAACGCAGATCCACCAACATGGGGGAACGCATCGCTACTTTGAGAATGCTGATCCACCAACGGGAGACTACGTCCTAACTCTCCGGAATTATGATGTCCCAACCAACATAGAATCAGCCTTCCCAGGTTTCCAGAAACTTGCAATGCTCTGTCAAGAATAATAACATTTCCGGTGTTTCTTTGTGATTATTTTCAATGGTGTTCAGATTTAGGTTCTGTTTACATCTGAACATTGATACGTGTTCAGCCGAACAGCTGTAGAACAGAGACGTGTCCGAGCAACACTACTCTACAGCAGTGTTTCTCAACCAGGGTTCTCTAGAGGTTTCTAAAGGTTCCTCGAGCAATAAGCCATTTGGGCCTCTCGTAGAAACAAAGTGATACCAATGATCATTTTGGCTATTTTTAAATGTCATTCTTTCCACTGGCCAGCAATGTAAGAGGAATTCTTCCCACTGACCACCACACTAATATACTGTGAGCTGTGAATATAATAATTATAGCTGGGGTTCCCTGAGACCTTAAAATTATTTAAAGGGTTCCCCATGCTAAAAAAGTTGAAAAACACTACCTCGTACAATATTCATTGTACATTGTGCATAGGAACCCCAGGCAAAGGCATATGGTGCTACATTCCAACAAAAAACACCAGTACTTGCACAACCATGAAGTAATTGTTTCCAATGTGGTTTTGACAATGTTTATTTTGGATGATGTTCTAGGAAGAGAAAAACTGATTACCTTCTAAGGAAAACGGCATCACTTTTCAGAGTTATATATATATATATATATACGGTATATATATATATATATATATATATATATATTTATAAACTATCTTTTCTTCTATCTCTTCCTTTCACTATTAATAAGTCACTGATTACTTCAACTCAACCAAGACATGCTTTAACTTGCTGCCATCCCCCCACTTTCTAGAAAATAAATCTCAGGTTAAGTTCTTTGAAAGTTTCCAGGTATTGACATCACTCATGAAAATGTCCTTGGAACCTTCTTTACTCAAATGCAATTGCTTGATAGGGATTTTTATACATTTCTTTTCTTTAATGTTTTAAGGAACTGTAAAACTTCTAAGAAAAAGTATACGAAAATGTCCAGTTTTCTTTCCTTTTCAGGTGGCGAGGTTAAAACTCTGACTCATGAGACCTTTGTCCCTTAAACTTTTCTACAGGAAACTGGCTGATGCAAACACTCATGTTCATTTCTTCAGCATTTGAAAATAAAGTATTAAAGCCCTCAATTTTTTCCATCAGTTCTTCCACCAGTTTTTCCTGCAAATTGCAAAAAGTTGACAGTGACAGAGTAAAAGTCAGGAAGTCCTGTTCAGGCGACAGCTTCCTAAAAGGGGTTTGTTTACTGGCATAGGAACAAGGGGTCACATTGTTGGCCAGGTCCTTGCTCCTGCAGGGCTTGTACCACCCTGTACGACTGTAGGGTGGCGTTATTGGGAGCTGATGGAAGGTGGCCCACTCAGTATAGAGACCCACAACACTTTTTTCTACCCCCCTTACAAAATGCAAAATTACATTATCTAAATAAGTCACACCAATTAGTTACACCTACCAATCTGTTCCAGGCACTGGGAATTGTGCATGATCTACAATCAAAAGTAGGACCCCGGGATTAAGGACTTTATTTTATGTTTTGGGGGATTAAACGTAATTTAATGGCCTCCACCCCTGCCCAATCAATCTTGAGAAACACTGGTTGCATGTTTAGCTAATTTCCATAGATCTTGGTTAAATGAATAAACCACAGTAACAGAGGAGGTATATATCATATACATATACATGGTTGTATATATCATATATATATGTACTTGTGTTTAGTAAACATGGCCCCCATTTTTCTAGGACATGGTTACTGGAACCATTATGGACCCAGAGAGACATTATAAATATCTCTCCCATATCCCGGGCTTTCAGGATATGAATGAATTCAGTTATTTGCATTATTTAGTGTAATGTACAATGCCCTAATGTCCAACATGTGCCCCTCTTTGCTAGAGACCTGCAAAAAACCGTGCTTGATCCGGATTGATCAAGAACCAAACGGAAACAAAATTGTACTTACACTTTTGAAAGTTTTTATCTGATAAAAGTCAGGTCCATCTAAGTTAGGAAACCCAAAAACCTTAGCCTGCTGTACAGATAGCATTTTATCCAGAAGGGATTGATAATCTATAACGGGTGCAAAATGTATGTAGGCTACGGTCTCTATATCACGTTCTCTGTGTATGTATGCTATTCAGTGGGATTTTTTTGGATTGTGTGTAGTTACCTTGGATTTAAAACGTCATGGGTCAAAAAAGAACAATTTATCCTAAATCAGTATTTTCCAACCAGGGTTCTGTGTCTTCAAGAGATTGCTAGGAGTTCCTTTAGAAATAAGCACAAACTGCTAACAACCACTGGAGGAAGCCTGGTTGGGAAACACTGGTCTATGACCCACTGATTACTTCAACTCAACCAACATATGCTTTTACTTGCTGCCATCCCCCCACTTTCTGGAAAATAAATCTCAGGCTAAGTTCTTTAAAAGTTTCTAGGTATGGACATCATCCATGAAAATGTCCTTGGAACCTCCTTTGTACAGTTTATTCAAATTCAATTGCTTGATAGGGTTTTTTATAAATTTCTTGGCCTTAATGTTTTAAGAAACTGTAAAACTTCCAATAAAGTCTACGGAAATGTGAGGTTTTCTTTCCTTTTCAATTTATTCTGAATCAGTGTTTCCCAACCAGGGTTCTGTGTCTTCAAGAGATTGCTAGGAGTTCCTTTAGAAATAAGCACAAACTGATAGCAACCACTGGAGGAGGCCGGGTTGGGAACACTGGTCTATGACCAACGCTGGCAAACACTTGCCAAGGAGGAAGACAGGAAGACAATGTAGGATTTATGTAGCCACCCTACCTTTGTGTGACCTGGAGAAAGTACAAAAAGAAATCACGAAACCTGGACTTAATCAATCTTGTTCTTTATTGAAATTTACAACAGCAAACAACGCATGATGTAATGGGAGTAGATCTGTGTCCAATGAAACAATGTGTTTTCTATCGTTCAAGGACCAATAGTTGAGTGGTATGGAGAGTGTCTTGTAATTTAAAGGTCACAAGTTCACTTATCATCTGTGCCTAGTGTCTATAGACTTACATATAGGGTGCAGTGGCCAAGTGGTAATACATTGATCTTGTGAATCCAAGGCCATGGGTTTGGTCTTCATCTCTTCCTGGTTCTTTAAATCTTGATCTAACATCCTGAAATTATAAATCTAACATTTTAGATCATCATCCAAAAAAGAAGAATGATGGGGCCATCTTTGTCCCATCGTTGGGAGACATCACGTATAAACGTATCACATAGTGTCAGTATACTAAGCAGCTCCCATAGAGTGCAGTTGCCAATTAGTAAGGCATTGGTCTCGTAAATCAAAGATCATGGGTTCAATCCCCATCCGTGCCTTCACTTAAATCCCTAAGCTTTTTTGCATAGGAGGGATAATGTGTGTGCTAAAAAATAAAGTAACGCTATCAACTCATTATGGGTAATGATACAACCAACATACCATTTACCAGAATAGGAGAAGAGCCCAGGCCTCTCTATTTTAAGGACTATTTAACAAGGGACAAATAATGAGATCTTTTAATTTTTTTATTATTATTATTAATAAACAGGATTTATATAGCGCCACCATATTAAGCAGCATTGTACATTAAATAGGGGTTGCAAATGACAAATACAGACAGTAACACAGGAGGAAAGGACCCTGCCCCGAAGAGCTTACATTCATGTAAATCCAAATTGTATTTTTAATATGTACTTACGATTACCTAATTCAGTAAAATGCATACTTGTCAATTCTTCCATCTTGACCCAAGGTGTAGACAACACAGAAGTAGATTGGAGAGCAGATAGCAGTCATATATGCAGGGTACATTGATAGCCTATTCCTGCTCCTATAAACTCCATCATGTATACAATAGTAACCCACATGGACTTGGCATGAAAATAAAACCACAGTTACTTCTTACAGTGATAAAAACTTAGTTGACAAACCACAAACCATGCCGGAGTAGGAGGAGGATGGCGCAATCTTCGTATAGATGTCATTGACTTTCTAGGATAAGATACTGACTCAGAGATGGCACTCCCGGTGTCTTTGCAGTTTTTTTGAACACATCCACCATTCAGATCAGCTTGAACCCAAACATCAGGACGTGTTTTGCCGAACAGATTAAGAACAGAACAGATATGTTCGAATAAAACATTAACCTTTAACACTCTACATTACAAACATGGAAAGGTCTTAGTAAAAAAATGTCCAAGTAGGTTATCTAGCAAATTAAAATGTTATTTACACCTATTTTTTAGGGCCATCAATAAAAATAGTCATAGGCAATATATATATATATTTATATTATAAAAATGAAATCACTGAAACGTAGCAGAACCTAGCACCTAACACATGTTGTAAAAAAAGGTGCAATTTCCTATATTCTAACAAAAATGAAGTATAAACTGTTTGGCCCACCCATCCCATCCAATACATTCCAGACCTGGATCCCAAAGGGAAGATGCTGGCCTCACATACCGCACCACTGTATATTTATATTGATATTATTTAATATTTAGTTACATATTTACACAGACCTGTGTTCTGTTCCAGTGACATCATTTTTTTATGGCTATGACTTTTCTTTTTATTGATGCCATTAACTCCCCCCACCCTTCCCAGTTGGAATGGGACCTTTAATTTGCAGGGATCTTCATGCTATGTGAATTATTTATTTAAGGCATGTACCCAAAAATAATATGGTGGCCGAGGGTTAGGCATTGTTTTTGTAAACCACAGATCACTGGATCGGCTTCCATCCTATAATACGCGAAACCCTAAACAAATAAGGAGACGAGTCTTTAACCACAAAACTCTCACTTGTGGTTTATGTGAGACGGATGCCACACAAATCAAAACATAAGAGGCGTGGTGTCATCCATGATTACACCTCATCTAGAGGTACCATCCGCCACATATCACTCCAAGCTAAAAAAACACACCAGGGACCTTCTGCTTATATGGTTAGGAGGCCTTAGTAGTCTTTTAGGACTTTATGCTGCTATAATAGGCACCAATGTAATGATCACTATAATTGTCCGTGGTCATATGATCATTATAACATGAACCCTAGTAGATGAGCATTGGCAAACACGCATATCTGTTCCAAACATTGCTGTTGAGCTCCCTGTAGCCACAGTTATCCAAAAATATATTCTGCATGAAACTAAACCCCTAATTTTTAAAAAAATGTAATATTAAAAAATATACAAAAAATAAAAAAGAATGCATGGCCGTGCATAAATAATGATTTAATATTAATGTTTGACTGGTGCGTGTCAAAAACTGTACATGTGTTCCAGCTGGGTTTGGTTTGGCCCTGGCCATAAAGGAATTAGGAAAGCCTCTGACGTATCTCATAGAAAGCAACCAGCCAATAAGAGCACAGTGTGAGCTCAGATCACTTCATGTTTACAGGTTTTGCAGGAAAATGGTAAAACCATGTGTCACATGTCAGAGAACTGTTAGCTCACCACATGTCACATCCATGTTACAGCTGCTGTTCCACCATGGGCTCTGTAGTGGGGACAATTGGCCCTATGGTGGAACAATCATCTCTATGTTGGGACAATAAGCTCTGTGGTGGGACAATAAGCTCTATGGTGGGGACAACTGGCTCTGTGATTGGACAGGGGGCTCTATGGTGGGACGATGATCTCTATGGTGGGACGATGATCTCTATGGTGGGACGATGAACTCTATGGTAGGACAATGATCTCTATGGTGGGACGATGATCTCTATGGTGGGACAATGATTTCTATGGTGGGACAATGAGCTCTGAGTTGGAACAATGAACTCTGTGGTGGGACAATAATCTCTATGGTGGGACAATGATCCATATGGTGAGACAATGAGCTCTGCGTTGGGACAATGAGCTTTGTGGTGGGACAATGATCTCTGTGGTGATACAGTGGGCTCTATGGTGGGCCTATAATGTCCATAGAGGTACAATGGGTTCTGCAGTGGTACAATGATCTGTATGGTGGGACAATGATTTCTATTGTGGTACAGTGGGCTCTATGGTGGGACAATGGGCTCAGCAGTGGGGCAATAATCTCCACAAGGAACCTCATCATCACATACGGGCATTTGCTCACCTCATGTTGCATTCCTGTTACAGCTAATGTGGAAAAGCATGAAGTGACATTGGTGGTCTTCTCATACCTTGGAAGCCCTCTGGCTTCAGTAATTTCTTTTTGGCTGATCTAAAGTAGAAGTATAGCAAGTAGAGTCAGATCTGGCAATTTGTACAACCATTCTGGGTTGGGGGCATGACAGCATAGAAGCCGGTATTTTTTCAGAAGAAGATTACCAATCACAATGTATTCTTTTCAGTTCCCTGGATCAGGGATCAGTTTTTGTGCTGGGGATGTGTGTTGTGCATGCGTTTTTGTATGTCTGTGCTGTATGTGTGTGTGTGTGTGCTTGTGTTTTGTGTGTATGTCCTGTGCACATAAGTCTCTTTTTTTTGAATATGTGACTTGTGTGTGGTTCTCCGTATTTTCTCTGTGTGTTTTTGTTGTATGCTTTTACTACACTTCTCTTTTTTACACTTCCTTGACCGTAAGAACAATTGATGCGGTGAAAAAAGTGTGCACCCCCCCCCCCCCCATTACTTTTCACTGATGCAATACAATTTGTTCACATTATATTACTGAGGTTAGAGCTGCAGAATCATTTATGCCTCTGTGGTGTCATCCCTATCCTTTTACCATGATGATCCCCTGGCTTATCTTCATATTCCTCAACAACCCGTGTTCAGCCATAGGTGAGAGTTTCCATAAGATGGGCTGCATGCATGGTCTACAGTCTACTGGGAGCAAAGATATTTATGGTGGGGACAACAGGCTGTATGATGGGACAATGATCTCTATAGTCAGGAAAGTGGACTTTATGGTGGGACAAGACTCTCTATAGTGGGGACTATGATATTTATTATTATTAATTAATTATATTATTAAAAAAGTGCCAACATATTTCGTAGAACTGTACAATAGGGGGAAAATGATTTCTACAGTAGAAGCAAATGACAGCCTGGAGATAAGTTAACGACTTATGGAAAGTTTTTATTTCATTATTTAAATAAAGTTCTATGCTTGGGACGGGGATGGGTGCAAGTTTTTGGTTTGCAGTTGGAGGCTGCGTATATATAGGGAATGTCGCATGTGGTATTACTGTGTGTTAGGCTGTCATACAGAATGCAAACAATGTGTGTGTGTGTCTATACTGGCCATGCTGACCTATATGATTCTACCATTGTTTAGTAAGTTGAGTGGCGAATGTGATTTACAGCAGTGCATGACTTCTTGCGGGCATATTATGGGTGTATGTGCAGCAAGGTGTAGGAAATTGTATTGCTATTGCAGGAATTCCTCTGCATGCCATGTCTCTGTCTATTATAAATATAATTTTGCATAAAACATAAAAAAAAGCCACTCAATGACAGGGGCGGCTGACCTTACCTTTACATTACATACATTGCACAATAGGGGATTCCCATCCAGTCACGCGAGGACACAAACCAAACCCCCTCCATCCTTCATTATAACATATCATTACATCAGCTGCTGTGCCAGAGGGGAATTAGCTCGCCTCCACCTGTGCCACAATAACCCCACAAATACTGACCGGTCCCAGGATGACTCCCCTCATACTTCTATTCACATTGGTGCTGCAATTTAACCCAACCACAGGTGAGAATTCCATCGTTCTTATTAATTATATATGGTGTGAATGAACAGGTTAACACAGAGTAACTACAAAACTCTGCGTGATATTCCTCTGATTTTTTTTTTTTTTTTATGCATTATGTTAGTTGTAAGTTAGGCCTGTGCAAGACCGACATGACTGGGCAGACAGGGAGCAGTCAGCATAGGGTTAAGTTTTTGGTTGAAAGTGAGCAAAAAGGGGAGAAGGGTAAGGAGAAGGAGGCTTAGGAGGGGCAGAAGGAGTTAATAGGCAGAGGAAGTAAGGGTGTTTTCCGAGAGAGACAAGTGCGTAGTTAGTAGTAGTAGTTTTGTTAGTAGAGTTTGGTGGCAGTGTGGGGTTGTTCATTAGTGTGGGTGGTCATAATTATGGTTTTAGGGACCCATCTATGGTGTGGAGTCCCTGCTTTTGGTTAATGGTTTGGTATAAATTGTTTTGGGGGGTCTGCACAGGAAAGAAAAGTATATATTCATTCCCGAGCTGGGAGTATGGGCGGCTGGCAGCATTTGTGTTTTAAGGTGCAGTACCCCAAAAAAATTAATGTGGTGTCCTTTCAGAAACCAGCAACCAGTGAGCTACAAAATTGTGAAAATGGTATTGTTATTGTTTAATTGGTATTTCATTTTATAGTTTTTATGTGTATACTATTTTGTTGATATTTGAATGTATTTGTGTTATTTTTATATTGGTTATTTATATTTGTTACCTATATTGTTAGATTGGTATTTTGATAATAAAGCTATTTAGTTAATATTTTGTTAATAAAAGGCCTATAGGCCAATTAACCGACAAAGGGTATGGTCTTTATTTGGGTAAAGGTTGAGAGTTAAAGTTGTGAGTGGGGTAATAAAGGGGGGGACCCCAATTATTAAACATGTTTTGCCACAGTCATGTATATTAATTGGAATCCAATGGGTAAAATGTGCAGAACTTGAGTAATATTATTTATATTGTTGTGAAACTGATTCATTTTCTGTTTCACTACAGGGTGAGAAATTATCGTCATCTTATTTTTTATTCAGTGTCAGGGCCTTGATCATAGTATAGTGGAGTCCCCGTGAGAAGTCACGGGGTATGTTGTGAACCTGAATGCTGTGTGTGGGGGCGCTGTAGTACACAGGGGTGCTAGACAATGGAATGAGGTTCTTAAGAAATCAGAAGGGTTGTAGATAGTGCAGGGGGTTGCATGGGGCAGGGACGAGGCTTTCTGTAGTATTTCTGTGGGCTGATAGACCAGTTGGAACGTGGCTTAACCAAAAACCTTGCTATCACTGAGACACCTCTGTGGGATAGAGGTCAGCCTGAAAGTGGCATGACGAATTACTGACCGATCATTGGGGCAACTCTGTAGGCTAGAGACAACTGGAATGGGGCACTGTGGCACTGCTGCACTCTAAAGGCCAGTTGAAACTTCGCCTTGCTAAAAAGTTTTCTACCACTGGAGCATCTCTGTGGGTTAGACACCAGTTCAAGCACGTCCTGAAACAAAATCCACCATACATTGGAAAGGGTTCTGTAGGATAGATGCCAGAATTTACATGCCTTACAGCTGTTCTATCACTGTTGTGGGGCCTTATGTGGCCTTCAGGTAAATAGTAATCTTTTTGATAATTCTCACAGAATATTTCATAGGTCATCATCTCAGTTGTGGCCAGTAGAAATGGGAGTTGTTTCCACAGAAAAAGAGCTAGTTTGTATCTAGATCTCTCAAAGCCTTTTCTGTGAGGCTCCCTGGGTGCCATTTTGTCCCTTTGACTGCACTTCTGTCACCTAACTAGCTCTTCAAGGTTTTCCCACTTTTTAGTTTATTGGCTATTGGTCATGGACAGCCCATTAAGGACTCAGATCCAAAAAACAAACCAGAATTCCATTGGAGGGCAAAAGAGTGTTTAGGACTCCAGAGGGTACTGTACAACCATGGCCCTACAGGCTGACCACGTTCCCCTCCACCAGTGGCCAAGTTGATGGGTAGGCAATGAAAAGGCTAGTATAAAGGTGGGAATTGATTACAGAAACTGGAAATATCTTAGCTCTAGGAAAGTCCTGGATACCTTTTGCCCAGCTGTCTTTGCACAAAAAAATAAAATTTTATGTAGGGCCTCCTTGGGTGCCAATTTTTCCTCTTGACCATATGTTTGCCACTTACCTCCAGAGCTTCATCACGAAAAAAAAAAAACACTAAATCTAAGGTATGTCTGTAATGGCTGTAATTATCCAATTTCTTGAGATTCCTGAAGCCCACAAACCTTCCCAGATTTCAAAAGAAACCAGAATAGCATTAGAATAATTCTTCCATAAGATCCAGAGGCTGAAGATTGTATAAAAGGTAAAAAAAGGCCCAGTTGTAGAATTCCTGGTAGGTGATGCTTTTGGTAATCCATAAATTGAGTTTGGTGCTCCTCTGTCAAGAAGAAATCAGGTTTTTGGTGTCCTTTCGGTACCAAGATCTTGTTTTCACTCGTTGTCTTCTAGAATGTTCTCTCTCAGGAACTTTCCAGCCTCACTGTACAATGTCTCTTCCTGTTTGCTTTTCCAACGCCCAGTATGATCTCAGTATGCAGGAAACAAAAATGCAGCCCAACTAGTTTCTAAGCAAATATAGATCTCAATACAAGGTGTGCCAGGGCAATGTTTATAGTTATATATTTATATCTAAAAATTGTTTTCTCCACTTTTTATTCTTGAGGATTATCTCAGTGTTGTGGACCACCTGCAACTTCTTTAAAGTCTACATGAATTCCAGCTATGATTGAATTACATTGTGTTTTTATTACATTTTTCCAAAATTAGTGAAACCAAATACAATAAATAGCAACAAGAAAATGTATCAAATGTACAAAAATCATGAAAGAAAAAAAGGTCAAAATCAAGGGGGCTGAAATGTCCTGTGAAAAACTAATATGAATGAATTATTACACAGTATTTATATAGCACCATCATATTACACAGTGCTGTACAAAGTCCATAGTTGTGTCACTAACTGTCCCTTAAAGGTGCTCACAATCTAATGTCCCTACCATAGTCATATGTCATTGTAGTCTAAGGTCAATTTTTTTTAGGGAGAAGCCAATTAACCTAACTGCAAGTTTTTGGGATGTGGGAGGAAACCCATGCACCCATTCCAGGGAAGCTCCCTACCCAGAACTTATTCCCACTTCTCATATAGAAATTTCGGCACTGGCATTTTCCCGGGAAGGTCCGGAGGCTTAACTGGAGCAGTGCCCGAAAGAGAACTTTCTGTACACTCTAAAATGAAATAGCATAGAAGATATTGATGCATTGGTACCTCCTGCCTGATGGACTACATGGCTGGCTAATAAGGGCAGCATGGTGGCTCAGGGGATAGCACTTCAGTCTTTGCAGCGCTAGGTCCCAGGTTTGATTCCCAGCCAGGGCATTATCTACATGGAGTTTGCAGGTTCTCCCTGTGCCTGCATGGGTTTCCTCCCACATCCCAAAAACTTGCAGTGAGGTTAATTGGCTTAACAAAGGGCATTGCTGGTTGTATATTTAACGTCCAAATATATTTCTAAAATGAGACCCCTAAGGTGGGGCACCCACCAGGGTGGGTGGGGCTGCTGGGGTAGATTAATACACATGGGTAGCTTCCCTGAACAGCACTCACCCCCAATCATGACAGAGGATCATCCATCCTTCCAGCATTGCCAAAACTGCCAGTAGGGAAGGCAAGGGAGCATACTGCCTGCTGGGCCAGCCAAGTGGGAGAAAATTGTTTCTAATTTTACCTGGGAGAGGAATTAAAGGGCCTGACTAAGGCAGTAATCAATTATAATGCTGCAGATTTGTGGCTTTTAGGATCCAGGCCCGGAAAGTCTTGTATGAAAGGGTAGGCCAGGCACTCCATCTTTCTTCCTGACCATGAATTGTGGACTCACACCTGAGGACTGCGATAATAAAATAATAGGCAGGTAGAGGTTGCAGGTTGCTTCAACCCTGACAGATTCTCCATAATGATTTATTACGCATACAGGACGGAACACTTGACTTTTGTTTTATCTGCCTCCAGTTTGGCCCTCCTGCAGCCTTGCAATGAACAGTGGAAGAAGAAGCCGCTTTCCTCATTTTCCTTAGTCGATATATCCATTGTCAGCATGTTAGTTGTAAAGCTGTAACTGTGTCTTTTTTTCATGTATGAGTTTCAACTCGATAGCATTCACTAAAAAAAAAATATTAAGTTTTTAATATCTATTGTGTATTACAGAAGGGTATGAGAGTATACAGATTCACCATTTACATGCTGCGATTGGTTCATCCGTATCCTTCCCCAGAGTGATAATTATTGAGGACACATTTCTGGACTTAAAAAGAGCTGACGAAACCATCGTATTGACGTGTTATTATGGATGCACTGTACGGGATCCCTACACATCACGTGTAATCTTCAATCAACATAATGGGACTTTCCAACTGACTGAGCTGAAAAAGGAGGACAGTGGGATCTATGAGTACCATATGAACTTTACTTTAAAGGAAAGGATCAATCTCCAGGTGATGGGTGAGTGTATTATATGATGGGCCATAATGGCACACCAGGGAGGGCATGGGGCAAATCTGCTCAATTCAGTTTGGCTTGCATAAAGGCCTTTCAGTAGTCCTTCTTTCTTTGTTCTGGCTTTATTAAAGTCTAGAAAGCTATACTTACCTTATTCCATAATACTTACTTTATTTTGTATTCTTGCAGGCTTCCTTACTATCATACCACAAAGCTTTTCCTTTTCACCCAAGAGCAGCCAGAGGTCTCCCCATTCCTATGGCTCAGCAGCTCCCTCCTGAACTTCATTATATAGGGCCAGCCCTTGAGGCTTACAAGACACAATAACCTTAATAAAGTGGGTACCAATGACTATTTTTATAAACTGATCAGAGTAGAACCTTCAGGATAAGTTCATGTTTTATGTACTGTAGTAGAATCAGGAGTCGGAGGGCAGGTTTTGGGGTCATTTTGCAGTTCTCCTCCATTCCACATGGAAAAGGGATCTGGATAAGTGTTAAAAGTGAATACATTGTCCCTAGTAATCAAAAGACAATGCAATAGCAAAAATATCTTTGTTAGTCTTTTTTTCAAGATCCAGCGATGTACAAAATAGATGTCCCATGATGACCGATTCAGTATCAGATCCAGCAATGATCTGTAGTATGATCACAGACGAGCAGGAAATAACTCTCAGTCCCAGACATAATTCCCCAGCCCAGCCTATAGTGATATAAAATCAAAGTTGCAAACTGTAACCCAACAGCCATGAATACCATCTCTATGTTTTAGGGCTCAGCTAATTCCTTCTTCCTCTTCATGTCATTTCCAGTTCTCTTGTCCAGGCTGGCTCCTGTGTACCACCATCATATCCCTTTGAGCCCAGCCCTGCCCTACTCATGGACCAATTACCATCTTCCATATCACTTTTGGGATGACATTCGATTGGCGATTCCCACCACTAAAAAAGACCATTGGCCAAGCCTGGGGGTTATTTCATGCAAAGTGAGATTGGTGCACTAGTGAAGATGGTGCCCTCAGAACCTTGGCGCTGAGGCAACCTCCTCAGTTTCCATGCTTTTCATATACCCTGATTCTGTCACAGAGAGCAGCAGGGGGAGTTGTAAGGGAAGAAAAGTTTGTAACCTTGTAAAAGAAGAAGCAGTAGAGCTTGTTGACTCACAGTTCACCCACTTCCTCTTGCAGTCTGCCGTACAGAAGATTAAAAGAAGATATAATATAAAGATCATTCAGGTCATAATAGAAGTTGTGGATTCTTGACAGGGTAAAGTACACGAAGCCTTCGCTGCCTGACCAATTTCTTCCCCCCCAACCAACCCTTCACAAGAAAGGACACGTACACCATTTTTGTTGGAAAAAATTGGCCACAGCAGCCCCTTTATTAACACCAAGCCTTCTTTATCAAGAAACGATTGTTAACATATAACACTTAAACATATAGGTCCATGGAAGTCCCCCATCCTCCATCATCTTGCTGTCTCTGATCCAGCTGCCAGGCCCCCAGACGCCCACACACCGCCTCGTGGACAGTTAGCGGGTCTCCCTCCTCCACCTTGACCTCCACAACAACCAAGTGTCATGCAAGGCCAACTTTACTGTCCGAACCCAACCCTTCATTTTGTGCCCCCCATCTCCCCTTTATTTTTTGTTGCCCCACCTTTGACTTTCATGGACCCCAAACAAAAAATGCCAACTGCCGCAAACTTGACACCTTAAGTTTGCGAGCACCGCCACACTCTGACCGCCCTTTGTAAAACCTCCTCCAAACCCAACAACCAGAGGTCAGTGCCCACCGCATTAAGATGTACGCCGTCACCTCGCAGGATCAAGTGCGGCTCCGATTCCAACTCCTGAAGACGAGCCACCAAGCCCCCAATCCGCACCATAAACCACCCCACCTCCCTATTAACCTTAATGTGAGCCTTATTCAGCCGCTCCACTGACCGAGCTTGCCTCCATGCCAACTGCACAACCATGTCCGACCATACCAGAACCATCTTAGGAAACACATCCCTTAACCGCAGGCAGTCACACTTGATATCTCGTATCAATTCCCTCATAGGGCGTGCCCCCAAATCATTCCCTCCTACTTGCAACAACAGCACATCCGGGGCCCTGTCCAGACTGGCAAACCTGCCCAGCTCGGGAACCACCCTCCGCCACTGCATACCTGGTATCCTGATCCAACGGACACACGCCACCTCCCTCTGCAATCCCAACTGCCGACCATTACTCCGCATATCCGCCCTTCGGGCCCCCCAATAGACGTGAGAGTGTCCCAAAATCAAAACCAAGCAGGTCGGCCCGTCTGTAACAAAGCAGAAAACAAACAACTAACACAAAATACGCAAAACAAACCTCAAGCCAACCCCACCCAATTCCACCACTACCAACCAACCTTACAGTAAGTGGGGCCTAATATACAGCCGGAAACGCTGGGATTCCCATTGACCAATTCTCTGGATGACCTCCTAACCCAGGCCCCACCGAGCCGCCTCCATGGCCGCCCCAATCCTGAAAGAATAAGTGGCGTACTCACCCGGATTTCTGCCAGAAGCCGCTACGCACTTCCAGAAAACCGCCACAAACTGGAACCGAGTCACAAATGAGGCATCTTCATGGAGGAACAAAGGACCACTCCTCTCCGGCCGCACCGCCAGGTACTTACCCAGAACCTTCACCGGACATAACACTGCTCCCCGCAGCCCTCGCAGCACCAATCTAGCCCCTTTACCGGCTTGATCCGTTTTTGACCTGTGGATAAACACACACACAACCCCCCGTCCAACCGCACATCTTCCCACCGCAAGCCACCCTCCTTTTCCTTGGTCGGCCAGACCACCTCACTCACCCGCAATGCTGCAAAAACGAACACCGCCCTAAACAGTCTTGCTTCAAAAGCACTGAAGCAAACGGACCCCAGCCTACCACAAATATCTTCCAGCATCTCAAAAGATACCGGACGCCGCTTAACCCTTCATTGCTTGACAGACTGCGAAACATTTTGTGCTATCCTCCCAACCCAACAACTTAAATAAAAAGGCCAGTGCTGACAACTTTTTGTCCATAACACAACTCGACACCCCTTTTTGCAGGTTGTACAATAAGAATGACAGAACCGCCTCATCGCCAACCGTGCCGACCACCAAAAAACCCCGCCAAAAAACCAAACCATTAATGCCAAATATCTACATATGCCTTCCAGGTTCCCTGCGACACTGAATTCCTGATTAGCCCAGCAAGGGTCCCCAGACCACCGACCACACCTACGCCGGACAAGGGGTCCCCCTCTCTTCCGCCTCTGGAGCCACCTCTCGAAACCACTCCCACTGAAAACGAGAAAGGGAATCCGCAATTACATTCTCGCACCCGGGAACATGTACCGCCCTCAAATGAATGTTCCAGTGCAAACACAACAAAACCAAATGTTGCAGTAGACAAACCACTGGAGGGGAAGACGCGGAGTTATTGTTAATCACGTCCACCACCCTCATATTGTCACAATGAAAAAGAACCTTCCGGTTCTTCAGCAACTCCCCCCACAGCGTCAAAGCCACCACAATTGGAAACAACTCAAGTAAAACTAAATTCTTACACAACCCCAATTCCTGCCACTCTGCAGGCCAAGCCCCCGCACTCCAGTGCCCCGCAAAGTATGCCCCGTAACCCACACCCCCTGCCGCATCAGTCTAAAGATCTAAAGCCCCATTATCCACAGTAGATTCCAACCATAATGACCTGCCATTAAACTGATCCAGAAACCTCCACCACACCCCCAAATCCCTTTTTAGTACCCGCATCAGCCGTATAAAATGCTCCGGCCTCTTCACACCAGCCGTCGCCGCTGCTAGCCTCCTACTAAAAATCCTGCCCATGGGCATGATCCGGCAAGCAAAGTTAAGCTTACCCAAAAGGGACTGTAAATCCCTCAACCGGATCTTTTCCAAACAACAAGCCTTGCCCACCTCCTCCCTCAACGCCACCAATTTGTCCTCGGGCAACCTGCATTCCATCCGAACCGAATCCAGCACAATACCCAAAAAGGATAACTCCGTCGCAGGGCCGACGTTTTTTTTCCCTGGCCAACGGCACTCCGAACTGTTCTGCCACGTGCTCCAAGGTACCCAACAAGTTGGCACACACCAGGGACCCTTCGGGACCCACGCACAGGAAATCATCCAGATAATGGATAATAGACTTGACCCCAGAGACTTCCTTCACAACCCATTCGATAAAAGAACTAAACAACTCAAATAAGGAACACGATATAGAACAGCCCATCGGCAAGCATTTGTCCACATAATAATCCCCCTCCCAACAACCAAAAACTATCGGGGTGGACCGGCAACAAACGAAACACTGATTCAATATCCGCCTTTGCCATTAAACATCCCCGCCCAGCACGTCTCACCAAACCCACCGCCACATCAAACGAGGTATAAGCCACCCTGCAAAGGTCAGGCGCAATGCCACCATTTACAGATTCACCCTTGGGATAAGACAAATGATGTATCATCCTAAACTGGTTCATCTCCCTCTTGGGGACCACCCCCAACGGAGAAACAACTAACTGCGCCAGAGGCAATTCTTTAAAAGGTCCAGCCATCTGACCCATATCCACCTCCTTTTTCAATTTCGCAGTAATCACCCCAGGATTATCTAAGGCCGATTGCAAATTCTTCCTCGCCCTGTGTATGTACACCAAATTACAAGATATCCTCAAACCCTCCCGAAAACCAACCTCTAACTCCCTTGCCGCCTTCCGATTCGGATACCTTCCTAGAAAAGGGGACATTTTTTCCACCGTCATTTTTTCCCTTTTTCCTGCAAGCTCGCCGGGACGCCCTTTTCCCCTGGCCAAACAACGTGCTCCCAAATGTGCTCCCCCACAACCAGAACACTCATGCTTGAAGCGACATGTGGTTCCGAACTTGCAGGTCCCTTCATTGAACAACCAGCACAAGCCTTTCTTCTTACCTGCCAAGGATCCTGCTGGTCCAGAACCCCAGCGTGCCCAAGAAACGACTGTTGGGACATCCTCGCCGACATCATCAACCGCATCCAAAGACTGATGTCCTTATGATCCCAACGCATGCCTGGCCTCATTGCTTTCCGCTGCCTGAACTGCTCATCATAACGCAGCCACGCAAGGCCCCCATAAACCCTGTAGGCCTCGCTAATTGCGTCAAGATCGCAGAAAAGTGCCGAGCAATTGTCTGGCGCCCTTTCCCCCACTATACTTGCCAAAATCGCGAAGGCCTGCAACCAATTCTGGAAGGTCCGCGGAATCAACCTCCATAAACCTCCATAAACCTTTCTCCTCCCCCGTCCGCTTGCCCTCCCCCAGCTTGAACTCCCTCCCCCCAAAACGTTACACCGGTAGCAAAGAAAATATTTCCACATATTCCCCCCTCCAAATTTTTTCTTTTACCTCTTGAGGCAAATGCGCACCTAATGGCCCCTCAAAGCATACATACACCTCCCCTTTAGCGCCATCTGTTACCCCCGTGGTACCGACCTCACCCCCGTTATCCTTGCGGCTTTCCTCTTCCGCCGCCGGCAGCCCAGCACCCAGCCTCCGCCCAGTACCTACCGACCCAGGTGTGGACCCCCCACTACCCCCCCTATGCGTTGGCTCACCGCCAGTTGGCTCACCGCCAGTTGGCTCACCACCAGTTGGCACACATGCACCCCCGTCTCACAATCGCTCGCCCTGTGGTCCCCTGTGACCCCCCCACGGGCGGCCCCCCCACCAAATTGTAAAAACAAATCCCGCAGCCCCTTCAAAAGCTCCCCCCCAGAATACAACCCCTCCTGCCTCTGATCCACCATCAAAACATCCCCCCCCTCTTCCCTCGCATGGTAAACATTCTGCAAATTAACATCAATCCCACCTCCCACACCCCCCTTTTTCCACACAGCCCGGTACTCACCAGGCTGCCAGGCGCCGACCCTGCCCACAGCCGCCGTACTGCTGCGCCTTCTTCCAGTCGTCTCCTCCTCTTCCTCCCGTAGCTCCCCATCAGAAACCGAATCTTCAGCCGCGCTCCGGCCTCCATGTTCACCCTCTTCCGGGCACCTAAGGATGACATCACTTCCGGGTGCCTCCTCCGCTCCGGGCCGCTTCCCGCACTTCCGGACGATGACTCCGCCCCTCCGAACACAGGCCCGAGCCCTCCTCCACCGGCCTGCTCCTCCGCAATCCTCGCTGGGACACCGACCTCTCCGGGACCTCCTCCATGGCTGGAGCCCCGACTGCTTTTGCCATCCGTCCGGACCCTGCACTTCGTCTCCAATCACCTCCCCGTCGGGCGGCGCAGCCTTGGGTAAGCGACTCTTATTCTCTGCCCGTCGGTGCTCCCCGATTCCCCCGCCGAGTGGACCGGCAGCGCGGGGAAGCACCCTGCTGCCGGTTCACCGAGGGGTCCCGCCGGGGATTCCTCCCGGCTCCCCCACTGGACTCCTGGGATCTCCTCTTCACAGGGGGAGCCGGAGGGTCCCTTGCAGGGCTCCTGCGGCGGTGCTGGACCCCAGGGGTCGTACTGGGACTCAGGCGCTCCAGGGCTGCCCCTCCAGGGCTGCAGCCACCTGCTCCTCTAGCCATGCTGCCCCCCGAGCTTCAGCCACATGTCTCAGCTTCTCCATTAATTCTTCCACCTCAGCCATAGCAGCGCTCTAGTCCCCAGGAGATTTTAGAATGCTGACCCCCACCCCTGAGACCCCTCTTAAAACTTCCATCTCTTCCCTCCCCCTTTACCAATACCCCAATCAAAAACCCCCATTTTCCCGCACTTTTCCTCATATGCATATTATATATTTTTTTTTTTTTGAACTTTTAACCCCGATTTTTATTCTCATTTTCCCCAGTCCCGGTGATGAATTCAGACCTCCTAAAAGAAGAAGTTAAAAATGAAAGCCAATGTCTGATCAACTTCACATGCCAAGCTGATGGTGAAGGTCCATTCAACTTCACATTCCTGAAGAACTATAGGATCATACACAGTGATGTCAGCAAAGACAACTTCAGCTCTCTGACTCTGATTTATTTAAATCCAGGAACGTCTGGTACATACACCTGTATTGTGTCCAACCAGATCAGCAACACAACGTCTCCAGCTATTGGTCTTCCCATTTCAGGTACATTCCTTATTCAGTATGCCAACATTCATATCAGAGATATGGAACTATTCTATTTTCGCTTTTTTGACCATTTCTATATATTTATTTTATTGAATTCATGCTGGAGTCACAGTAAAAATTAAACAATGTAGGCCTTAACTTTTATTGGCTAACTGAATATATTTTTGGACACCAGCTTAAAGAAATCTTGCACCTCAAAAGTAGTCATTAGGGAAAATTTATTTACAGCGTATAACATCAAAAAAATGTTATTGTAGCTTACCACCCCTTAAATGTGGGGTCTGCATTCATTTCCTTTTTTTTCATATATTTTTTTGGCTGCCAGTGATATACTTTCTGTCCTAGGGTGACACCTTATACTATTGGAGGTGCAGTGTTTTCACCCTAAGTGTTACTGGCAGCATAAAACAATTTAGGTATAGGGAAAACAGAAATATCCACCACATTTAAGAAGTTTTTTTTTGTTCAGGTTTCAGGTTTTGATATGTTTTAGTGTGTTATTGTCATTTATCAGGATGCATTGGTTCCTGAGCTCTTTTCAATTGTGCTGAGTCTGTGTGTTTGTTCCATCTTTTTGCAGTAAAAAACGAACAGATAGTGACGGCATTCTTTGTGATCGGTTGGGGAGTCACTATTCTGTGCATCCATTTGATAGATTTCTTCAAATGGTGGAAACAGCAGAGGGCCAAAAATGGAGGTAAGCCAGCAAAAAAGTAATAATTTTCATTTCCTAAATTTCAACTAAACTTTCTAAATTTGGCAAAAGTGAATGAGGAAAGGAAAAAGCGTGCAATATGTGCTAACCCTACTGCTGCTCTTTTTTTCTTTTTTTGTTGGTTGACAAATTTTGCTGTTTTTTTCTTTATTTTGCAATTTTCAGCACAGACCCATGGAGTGAAAAGATGATACAGTTACATAAATGTTTATCAAAACTCCTAAAATCTGCTTTGGTCCTTTCCTTTCAGTTGCACTTTGCATAAATGTGTGGTACTGCAGTACATTGGAATAGGCCCCTAGGGTCCCAAATAACAGAATAACAGGGGTGCTGGAATACTGTGCATTTAGTACCCACACCTAATATTTGCCTAGGGCCACATTTATGAATGATATCATTTTGTTTTCCATGTTTAAAAAAATGCATTTGTGGACTTATATATTTTTTGTTTCAGTGGACCAGGACTTCAGAAAACCCAGCCTTTGCAGCAGAGCCTTCACCTTGGCCAGCAGAGTTTTTGGGTTCATTAACGAGTTTCTTGCAATGTTCTCTGTATATGGTAATTTAAGTTCCTACAAATCTTTTATATTACCAATTATCATGTAGTGTGGTGCATGTGCCCAATAATATTTACCAATCCTTAAATAAATGTGAATGTTTTCCCCTGACAAAGGATTAAACTCCATCTACAATCAACTTCCCATATAGGGGATGTTTCTTAGTCTATGGGGGGAATTGGGTAGAACCAATAGCACCGATTGAGATCATAGGCAAATAGCACAAGAATGAGGAGAGAATTAGAACAATCAACAAATAATTAGTGGGAACAACATTTTTTTATATATAACAAAATGATTTCAAGACTGAATTGGGTATTTAAATTGGTACTGGAGGTTTCTCTAAATATTGACAGTTATGCTCAGTCCCCCTCTCTATTAATTTCACATATTAATATTATAGTAAGAGTTAGTTGAAGAGCTTGGAGGCAATATGGCAGAATTACTATTTCTGTTACTACTATTTATTCAATTGGAGGCATCTGTTTAGGGGAAACTTGTGAGAGAATTCCTTTTTTCCTCCAAGTTCTTGTTAAACCTCTGGGACAGGAAGTGAAGAAATCCTTCCCCCTTATATACAGAGATCCAAAAGTGATGTATATGATATATTCCAATTTCAATGTATAGGCCATGAGCAAAGTCTACCAAGCATATCCCTCGGTTTTTATTTTATCTTGAGCCATGAACAGTAATGTTATGTGGAGGGCTTCTTAAAAAGAAAGTTTACTATATATTCTATATAGCAAGAATTGTAGACTGGTTCAGATCCATACCTGCTCCTGTTCTGAGAATATTTCAGCTCCCCTTTTTACATGGGCACAGTTTGAAGTTTCACCCAACCTCCTCCACATCCCAAGTACAATAGACGAATATTCTGATCAGCCTCCTAAAGGGAGACTGACCACGATTTCTTATCAGTCTTCCATGTAGACAACATCAACAATCTGCATTCTAAGCATTATATTGCCCTTCCACCACCTTATTACCTATTTTTGACCATACTTGTTATAGACCCCAGAGAGAGACATAATCCTTGAACAAAGCAAATATTAGAACTTATCTGCAATATGCAGTCCAGTTCTAAACACCAATTTAAAAAATCTTTGAAACTAAAAGGAATGCAGAGAAGGGCAACTAAACAGATAAGTGACATAAATGAGCTTAATGAGCTTAGCTTTTAGGAAAGATTGTCATAAACTTAAATATAAATAACAATATATATCTGAGTTTATATAAAAAACTAATTTTCTTCCCTTAAAATGCAGTTTTGGCAATTTTTGTTATTTTGGTTTATACTTAAGTCATACTTGACTTGCCATCTTGTCATTGAAAACAAGAAACATGAGTTTGTTACACACTTTATACAAGGACACAGCACCATCTGCTGGTGACTATTGATAAGGCACAAAAGATAATTTACAAATGACCCATCCTAACCAATTCAAAATTGCAGATTTTAGGAATATAATCACCATGTGTATCCGCATAAAGAGCTTAAAAATCATTTACTTCACTTAAGGCACTCTTTACAGCAGAAAAGGTTTTATTTGAAGTCCTCAAACTGACTTCCTCACATTGAAGTCAACTTTGATTGTTTAAAAGTCTAAATTCCAGTCTAAATTGAGATTGTTATAAATAATATTGGGTTTTTAAAAATCTGATTGCCCTGAGGGACCAGGGAAGAATTTATTTTCCCTGTTGGAGTAGATTGGAGCATGCTTCATAAGAGTTCTTTTGCCTTCCTCTGTATCAGCTGTGGGTTTAGTGTTCTGTATATACCATTTTTATTTCATTTATCTATCAGTTGGACTTGATGTCCTTGTATCAGCCTGACTAATTATAAAACTGAATGTGTAAGAAATTATAATAGTCAAAACTGTTGGAAATGTCCAATCCTTTTATTATGAATAAAAGACAATAGGATTTCTTAAACTTTATTCTTCTGTTGATCAACGCAACCCGATCATTATGTCTATATCTTTCTGTGTTTCAGGTGGTTTTATCCCAGAGTGGTGTTTGTTTTTTCCAGCATTTGTTCTGCTGTGTAGGATAATGTTCTGGATTATCGTCTTAATAAACAAACAAAGAAAATCACGTAAGTCTTGGTCAACTTCTTTTTTCTTTTTATCCTTCCAATGTGATTTCAAGGTTAGCGAATGTATTCAGTTGTCATAAGTTTACATCCTCCGGGTAGAATTTCTAAGAAAGTAATGAGTGATCAAGCCCAAACAAATTTCACATATTCAGGCAGATAAATTATCACACAGGTAATAGCTCCCTTTTCACATAGCCACCGTAATGGAATACAAGACCTTTGACCCAGCAGCTAAACATAGAAAGGGAGCTTTTACCTCTGTGATACTACAGTTGGTTGACTATCCAGATCTACCATTCCTTTACATTGTAAAATGAGGCTATTCAAACTGGCAACATTTCATGTAACCTGACCTTACTTTGACTTTGAGTCACCTACATCTATTATGTTTTTGATAAAATTAGGATTCTAGCACTATTTTTCCATAGACCAATATATATAAAAACCTGGTTGCACCTTGGCCCTTCTCAGGGCTCGCACCAGCTCCATATACCCCCTAGGGGTTCTGTCTCTCCATGAGTACCCCTTCCCAGACCTCAGCAGGCCCCAACCAGCTACTCTTTCAGAGGCTCGACACCCAGGAAGCTACCCAGATCCAGGTGCTTCACCTTCTGGCAAGGCCTTTCTGACCACGTGAAGCAAGAATTGCCTGGTAAGGAAAATTCCCTGGCTCTGGATGATCTGATCTACTTGGCAATCCAGATAGACATCCCCTTCCAAGAGCGTTTCCAGTAAATATCTTACCTATGCAAAGTCTTTGTCCCACGACTGGCACCATCCTTTCAGCGGCCTCTGCCAAGTCCTGCCTCCTCTATTCCCCCAGTCTCTGAAGAACCGATGCAGCTGGGCCGATCAAGGCTATCCCAAGAGGAGAGGTCCCGGCATCTCTCATCTAGTCTCGGCCTTTACTGTGGACAGAAGGGATATTTAAATCATGTTACATCAAGTCTTGTCCACAGAGGCCGGGAAACTTCAGTGCCTAGCATGCTCTGAGGGGGGCATGCTAGGCCACTTTTCTCTCCCCTCCAGTCAGAATTCTTCCATAGCCTTGAGGCCTTCATAGACATGGACATTTTATCTCAGCTACCCTGATCAGGGATTGCGCTTTGCCTACAGAGCCAGTGTCGCAGCCTTTACGAATCTCTGCAGTGGATGGTACTCCCTTGTCATGTGCACTGATCCGCTTCCAGACCAGACCTATACAAATGTCAGTTGGTGTGCTTCACCACAAAACTATACATTTTTTTGTTCTTCTTCGAGCTAGCTCTGCAGTCATCCTGGGACTCCTGTGGCTTCAACAGCATTCTTCTGTGCTTGATTGGACTACTCCTGAAGTATTGGCTTGGGGTCCCTCATGTCACTCCTCATGCCTGGCCAATCTCATGCCTATCAGGCCTCTTGCTTTCTCTACTCCTAGAGTATATGTCCATTCCAACTCAGTATATAGTATATAGATTTCCAGGATGTTTTCTCTAAGCGCAATGCTGAACAGCTACCTCCCCACAGACCCTACAACAATAGACCTCATTCCCAATTCCACTCCTCCCAGAGGTTGGGTGTACCCCCGTAGTCTTCCAGAAACCAGGGCTATGACTTATTACATCAAAGAGAACTTGCAGAGGGGTTTAAACGCAAGTCCTCTTCTGCTGGTGCTCTGATGGGACTCTCCAGCCATGTATTGGCTACTGCGGTCTAAACGCTATTACTATAAAGAACTGCTACCCTTTGCCACTCATTCCTGGGTTCTTTGACCACCTCTGTGGTGCACAGATCTTCACCAAACTAGACCTCTGAGGTGCATAAATTCTAATTCGTATCAAGGAAAGGAGATAAGTGGAAAACAGCATTTAACACCAGAGATGGTTACTACGAGTATCTTGTGATGTATCTTCGGTCTCTGCAATGCCCCAACTGTTTTCCAGCACTTTGTGAATGAGGTGTTTTGTGATCTTTTATATATCTGTGTTGTGGTTTACCTCGATGACATCCTCATTTTTTCCCCTGACTTGCCCACTCACAAGGCACAACTAACGGACTGTATGCAAAGGCAGAAAAGTGCTTATTCGAACTCCCCCAGGTGCCCTTTCCGGGCTACATTGTTTCCAAAGAGGGTCTCTCCATGGATCCTGACTAGGTTGCAGCAATTTCCACTACCCTGCGGCCTTAAGGCTACTCAACGCTTTTTAGGATTTACCAACTATTACCGGCAATTTAGTAGGAATTATTCCACGCTGGTTGCTCCCATCAATGCTCCAACATGGAAGGATGCAAATCTTAAGGACTGGCCCTCTTAGGCTATTCTGGCTTTCCAGGCCCTCAAACAGGCTTTTCGTTCCGATCCAGAACTTGTTAGGCCAGATTTAACCAAATCTTTCACCATTGAAGTTGATGCCTCCTCTGTTGGAGTGGGAGCAATTCTCTTACACGACGCCCGCTGGTGCCAGATGACCATTCGCATTCTTTACCAGAATGATGACAAGAAAAAAGTATGGAGAAGGTGTGGAACAGCTCATGATCCAAAGCATAGCACATGATCTGTAAAACATGGCGGAGGCAGTGTGATGGCTTGGGCGTGCATGGCTGCCATGGCACTGGGACACTAGTGTTTATCCATGATGTGACACAGGACAGAAGCAGCCAAATAAATTCTGAGGTGTTCAGAGACATACTGTCTGCTCAAATACAGCTAAATGCAGTCACATTGATTGGGAGGCGTTTCATAATACAAATGGACAATGACCCAAAAAATACAGCCAAAGCAACCCAGGAGTTTATTAAGTGGAATATTCTTGAATAGCAAAGTCAGTCACCTGATCTGAACCCAATTGAGTGTGCATTTCACTTAAAAACTAAACTTCGGACAAAAAGGCCCACAAACAAACAGCAACTTAAAACAGCATTAAAGACCTGGCAGAGCATTAAAAAGCAGGAAACCCAGCATCTGGGGATGTCCATGAGTTCAAGACTACAGGCTGTCATTGCCAGCAAAGGGTTTTCAACCAAGTATTAAAAATGAACATTTTATTTTCAGCTTTTTAATTTGTCCAATTACTTTTGAGCCCCTGAAATGAAGTGATTGTGTGAACAAAAGGTTTTAGTTCCTCACATTTGTATGCAATCTTTTTGTTCAACCCACTGAATTAAAGCTGAAAGTCTGCAGTTCAACTTGTTATTTAGGAATATTTATCTGCATAAATATGGAAATTATATCCCCTATAAATGCATATAGATATTCAATTAAAGAAGGTTCATGCACAAATAATAGCTAGCCACTCAAACAGTTTATTAAGGAAACAAGGTAAGACAAAGTACACAGCAATATTGTCAGATATTTAAACACATAGGAACTTCAATCAATGTTACATATATATCACATGGACATAAAGTTATTAGTAGTAACCCCTGTAATAATCTAGTAACTACTTAGTACACAATACATCAAATCAATATAACAATAATAACATAGACATATACTGAACAATATAAGAATGCAAATCAGGAATGTGTTATAGCTACCTGTAAAGATGTTGAAGGGTACCCCAGGAGCCTGATTCCCTAAGAAGTCTCATCATTCCCTTTCCTCCTCTCATATTCCAGCTCCCCTTTTATATAGTTAGGTCCCATTAGGTAACATTGGGACTCTTGGATTGGTTAGTGGGTGTATTCTGTACAATGACTATCAGTTGGCACCCACACCACTAGATTGGGATTGGTTAAGGTAATTTGATGGACCTACCAACTAAATTTGATATAAGACTCTCTTGCTGGAATCTAAATTTAAGGGTCAACCAGAGGTCCAGCTGGGTTATCAACCCAACCCATCTGTTTGATTATGCATCCATCTTCTGCTTGATGGATTAATTGCCCCTTGGGAACTAGATCTTGTGTCCTGGCATGTTTTATTATCTGTTTTGTTTATTGTTCCTTGGTTGAGGTTTCTTGATAACTACTGATAAGGCATCCCCTCGGTGATCCAGATGGCCAGTATAAAGAAAAACAGGTTTTATGTTTGCACACAACATTCCTGCACCTATACACATACATTATATATACATTTATATCTATCCACATATTTCTATAAATATCTATAAACAATCTTGAGGTGCAACAAACTGCATCTGAGTTGTTTCATTTAAAATGAATTGTGGTCATTCACAGAATCAAAATTAGAAAAAAGTTGTCTGTCCAAATATTTATGGACCTAACTATCTATTAAATTAAATTACTTAGCAATCATAAACATAAACCATAACTTCTTACTATTATGTTCTTTTCTCAGGTGTTAAAAAATTCCCTGCTATAGAAAATTTTTGTGATCGGGTCATGTTTATCTCGAATGTATTTGGAGTTCCCACATTTATTATTGTTGTATTAGTGATCTTCGGCAAAAATTGTGAGTAGAAAAACATTTTGGTGTTAGTAGCTTTAGTTTCATTCATGTAGATGTGATGGCATAAAAAGTTCTGTTTTCTGTAATTGGCTGTATGGACTGGTAGTAGTTTTCTAGTACTGTGTGCACAGAGGACCTTCTGAAAACTAGTATGCAATATCTCATTCCTTCTACCACATGAGTAAAGAAGTCTGTTTCTAGTTAGATGACTCCAATTTATTCTAAGGTCAATCTCTAAATCTAGATAATACCTCTAACCCTTAATCTAATGACAACGCTTAAAATCTAACCCATAAATCTAATCGTTAACCTAAGATCAACCATTGAATCTAACCCATTATTCTAAATCCTTAACTTATGGTTGACCTGTGAATCTAACCTATAACTCTAAATACTTATCCTAAGGTCAACCCTTGGATCTAATCCAAAACCAAGCCCATAACTTTGAGCCCATAAATATAACCTTTTAAGCTAAGGTGAAAAGCCAACTCCAACCCTAACTCATACGTCCAAACCTTAGTTTAAGATCAACCCGTAGTTCTAAGTTGGAGCCTAACCCCAACTCTAACCCTAAACTTGACCCAAGCTCCTGAAGCAAAACAATAAGCTGGAATCTACCCCATAATACCTCCATCAAACCACAAATTTAACTCTAAAAATTGATTTTGACTCTTCCAGACCCTTTCAGCCCCTCTGTCTAATTTTAAATCTCAAGCTCAGTCATAGTCCTTTCTCTGACAATATCATCACAAGAAAAACAATATTACCATGCAGATAGTATAACTGATAAGTCTACGGTGTCAAAACTTTTGTGTGGTGTAAAAGAAGGACATGTAATATATTCACTGAGATTATATTGTTACTGATGTGTATGTTTAATAGAAATGTGACTCCTTTACTGAATGTGAATGCTCTCGGTTTTTGCCCTGTACACCATTTATAATGCTCAAAATTACAATATCACTTATTGGTCATTTTTGTGTCATTATCTCTGTATGTTTTCAGATTACTGTCCCTGTGGAATGACGTACATATGGCAATTAATTACACCCATTTTTTGTGTGCCGATTGTCTTCCTTGCATTGCTTTTCTTCTTCTACATATGTAAGTGGATATTTGTTGGTGAGATCAAATATTATTTTTTCTATCATTGGTAGATGAATGACATTTAATTACAATTGCTTTAATTATTCAAAATACAAATAATAAAACAATGGGATATATAAAAAAGGAAATATTGCTTTAAAATGCTGTCAACTGGGGAGTCAGAAATGGAAAAGGATCTGGGGGTTTCTGGTAGATCATAGACTTAATAACAGCATGCAATGCCAAGCTGCAATATATAAAGCTAGTAAAGTAATTTCTTGTAATAGACTGCAGAGATGGAGACATTATCCTGCCCCTGTACAAAGCATTGGTCACACCACATCTGGAATATGCAGTCCAGTTTTGGGCACCAGTTCACAAAAAGGACATTGTGGGATTGGAGAGAGTGCAGAGAAGGGCAACTAAACTAATAAAAGGAATGGAGGAGCTCAGCTATGAGGAGAGATTAGCTGAACTGAATCTATTCTCCCTTGAGAAGAGACGTATAAGGGGGATATGATCACCCTGTATAAATATATAAACGGTCCATGGGGGGACCAACAGGATAGGATCATGATACCCCACACGAATATCTATGTCGCCTCCAATTAGGACAAGTTGTCAAAGGCCATAAGATCAGGATAATCTTGTGAGCACAGTGGCTGCACATCCTGATGTTTTACAAGGAAAATAAGTAAAATTAAATTGTCCAGTCTAAAGAGACATATTGCCCCTTTTCAGGACATTAAGAAATTGTAGGTTTGTTATTCATTTTTTCCCCATCACTTAATTTTTTTAAATATGGAAAGCTAAGTACACATAACTTATTGCAGTATCTATATCTAGAAATCTTATTGTTTAGTTATATTAGGCACATATTGTTATTTTCCTGCCCAGTGTTAGTTATTTATTAATTAATACATTTCCAGTAATCCGCTTCCAGTGACACTCATGGTGTAAGGCATGGCCCCCATATGGGCAGATTCTGACGATTACAATTGAAGGGGCACATTCAATTCCCAAACTATGTTTATAAATATATGAAACCGGAAAAGAATAAGAGTACTTATCCCTTCTCCTAAAAGTGTCAAGGGCTGCCACCCAAAAACAAGCAAATTTAATACTTAAACAAAGAACAGAGAAAACTGGGTTTTTTTGGGCAGTGAATTTAGATATATTATTAAAGTGGTTTGTAAAGAAAGCAGTAACAAGTGCACACAATAGGTAGGAGTGGTCTTTCCCATTTAAAGTTCCATGGAATAGAAGACTAAGTAAAAATACATTTATATCTCTAAAAATTCTAAATGATGGCAAAATGAATGTCTCACACCCCAATGCGTTTCGCCATTGGGCTTCCTCAGGGTAAGTGCTGAGAGCATTCACACACTTAATAATAAGATAAGGTCATATAGAAAACGAGAGTTTAATGTATGTTTGTGATATGTAAATATTGTATGGATGCTTAAATGAAAGAAGTTTGGGACCAAAAAAAAAACAGCTTTCTCTGTTCTTTGTTTGAGTATGTTTATAAATAGGCAATAAATCAAACTTGATAGGAACAACTGCTATGTATGGATGTAAGATGTCCAGATGTGGGGATTGTACATTTTTTTAGATTAAACAACATTGAATTGTAATATATATTATATATTTTTTTATTCATTATATTCACGTCCTTCAGAGAGATCTCCTCTTACTTTATGCTGCGTCTTTGTAAAGCTCCTTAAGGAAACACAAAAAAGTGTATCCTATCCCAGCAAGGAAAGTTTTGGCTCTACATATTTTCAAGGACTTTTGAATGATAACCTTTTTGATGATTTAAATAAAGTAAAATATTCATTAAACCATTGTGTCCCTGTAGACAAGAAGACAAAATGCAAGGCTACTGGAAAAGATGTCATGGAAAAAAATGAAACTTAATATCTTAAACTTCAGCCAAAGAATGGTGAAGAAGACAACAGGAGCCAGAGTTGTGAGGAACAGCTCCATGGCGAGGTTGTAGTAATTTCTAATGGTGATCAGGAAGGTCCAGAGCAGCAAATAAGCTCTCAGAACTTGGCTGAGGAAACCCCAGAAGACCTCATGATCCCTAAGCTTAAAGAAGGCTTAGGCCAACACAAGATTTTAAGTAAGGGATCTCCAATCCATGAGAACAAAGATGGAAAATGCTTGGTGACTGAAGAAATGGGGGCTGTGGCCCTTGAAATGGATCAGATAGCATATGGGCAGATTCTGACAATTACAATTGAAGGGGCACATTCGATTCCCCAATTTTGTTTATAAATATATGAAACCGGAAAAGAATAAGAGTACTTATTCCTCCTCCTAAAAGTGTCAAGGGCTGCCACCCAAAAACAAGCAAATTTAATACTTAAACAAAGAACAGAGAAAACTGTTTTTTTTTTGGGCAGTGAATTTAGATATATTATTAAAGTGGTTTGTAAAGAAAGCAGTAACAAGTGCACACAATAGGTAGGAGTGGTCTTTCCCATTTAAAGTTCCATGGAATAGAAGACTAAGTAACTATACATTTAGATCTCTAAAAATTCAAAATGGAGGCAAAATGAATGTCTCACACCCCAATGCGTTTCGCCATTGGGCTTCCTCAGGGTAAGTGCTGAGAGCATTACCACACTTAATAATAAGATAAGGTCATATAGAAAACAAGAGTTAAATGTTTGTTTGTGATATGTAAATATTGTATGGATGCTTAAATGATAGAAGTTTGGGACCAAAAAACCCCATCTTTCTCTGTTTTTTGTTTGAGTGTTTATAAATAGGCAATAAATCAAACTTGATAGGAACAACTGCTATGTATGGATGTAAGATGTCCAGATGTGGGGATTGTACATTTTTTAGATTAAACAACATTGAATTGTAATATATATTATATATATTTTTTTATTCATTATATCCACGTCCTTCAGAGAGATCTCCTCTTACATTATGCTGCGTCTTTGTAAAGCTCCTTAATGAAACACAAAAAAAGTGTATCCTATCCCAGCAAGGAAAGTTTTGGCTCTACATATTTTCAAGGACTTGAATGTTAATGATAACCTTTTTGATGTTTTGAATAAAGTCAAATAATCATTAAACCATTGTGTCCCTGTAGACAAGAAGACAAAAGGCAAGGCTACAGGAAAAGATGTCATGGAAAAAAATGAAACTCAATCTCGAAACAGTAATAACAATATTTACAATCCATAAACATCACTGAGTATACATATCAAGCACATAGCAGAGTCCTGAGGAGAATTGTGCACAGATATACCCGGGTATATATGAAGTCTATAACCACAAATACCTCCAGTACTGATCAGTATCAGGATGAGTTGCAGAGGCCTCTGGAGTTGTGCTGTGTATGCTGTGATCCTGGATTGCAGGAACAAAACAAAACAACAGTCCCTCAAAGAAAAGAAAAAGACAAAAGGAAAAAGCAAGTTAAAACACACCCTTATATATGCTCAAATTTAAGCGCACAGGAAACATTAAGCGCATAGAAATTCACTTGCAATTAGCACTTGCGCAGTCTGTCAAAATTGGCTGTTTGGTTTTTTTTTGCACTTGGACATGTCATTATCATCAATATGATCCTTTAGATAGGTACACCAGTAAACACATCTTTTAATAGTTAAAAAAATAAAATAAAGTTGAGTTGGGGAGGGTTTAATGTTAAAAGTATTTTCTATATATATATTTGTGTATATTGCTATATATATATATATATATTTTTTTATATCCTACAATAATTATAAATAAATAAATAAATATATATATATATATATATATATATATATATATATATACACACACACACACATATACATAGGAAGCAAAGAAAAGAACGTGTGTGTGCTTGTGACTTTTGTGAGGAAATCTAGTCCGATGGCTTCACGTGCAGTCATTCGCAAGATAGTCGCGGGATTTACCCGCGAGCGGCTCATCCGAACAGGCATCGGAAGCTTTTATATAGGCGCCTATGTAGAGGAGCTGAACTCAGTTAACTCTTGCCTAACAGGAAAGAAATAGTGATTTAAAAATATGCTTTTTTCTTAGAGCACATAAATGTTTTAAACATTTCAACAGCGCAAACATTTTTTTAGGGCTAAGGGTGATATGTGTGCCATTAGAAAGAATGACTTTTTAGGTGAACAGTGACTTTTCATGCCAGCTCGCCAGTGTAAAGCTGCCGGTGATGCGCGGCTCTGGCCGCGAGCTCATCCAGTTACTGAATTGCGCGACAGCTTCCGATTTCAGATCGCGAAAACCAATGCGCGAGTGACCCACTGATGGCCGAGTGACCTTCTTGATGAATCAGGGCCAAAGTCTCTGGAGTTCAGGAACAATCTATCTGCAATACCACTTAGACCCCAGCAATCACACTAATCTGCCAATGCAACCGGACCTCTGCTACCTATGGGCCATCGGATGCCTAACAGCAGTCGGTGTGTTCTGGAAGGGATGCCGGATCCTACCCTGGCTGAGCACATGTTCTCATCTCTGCCCCTGTACTTCCTGCATTTCCTTATATCCTGGTGGGGTTTCTATGGCCACTATCAGGGGCAGGAAACACTTCAACAACTTTATTTGCATTTTACAAAGGTACAACTCAGTTAGCAGAAAAAGGCAGTCCCTAACACATGCAAAATTTATTTTTCTATTTATTTAGGATTACCAAATTCAGTAACATTCTTGTTTATTTAATCAGCTTGACGCAAAATGTAGACAACACATAAACAGAATGAACAGCAGATAGCAGTAATACCCATTTATAGTCATGTTATGAATGGTGATGTAGTAGGGTGTTGGTTACGCCAACCAAAGATTATAAATTCAATCCCCACCTATGTCCCCACCTATGTCTCCACCTTTAAAACCACATAAACCTAACTCATAGTTATTTCTGTCAACAACCCCCATTTTCCGGAATAAGAGGAAGCCCTATTTGTTTAGCTATCAATCAGAGTAGCCTAAGGTTCCGGCTCTTTTAGTTGTCAATCACAGTACCCAAAGTACAGGCTCAATGAGCATTGTACAAAACCCATAGTCATGTGACTAGCTGTCCCTCAAGAGGCTCACAATCTACTGTCCTTCCATAGTCATATATCTTAACCACAGTCTAAGGTCAATTTGGGGGGAAAGACAATTAACCTAACTGCATTTTTTTTTAACGTGGAAGGAAACCCACACAAACATGTCTTTAGTGAGATTCGAACCTGGGACCCAGACAGAATGCTAACCACTGAGCCACCATGCTGCCTGCTCTTATCGCTTTTAGTACCAAAATATTACAAACATGGAAGACTGATGCCAAAAAAGGGTTCTGTTTAGGAAACAGGGTTCCCTTTAAACACTACCTGGTGGGAATCTTCCAGGTTTATATGTTTCAGTGATTGATTCCTGTGGTGAGCATGGCGGTCAGGTGGTCTTGTAACAGCAGATCATGGGTTAGGCTCCCATCTGTGCCTGGTTCTTTAACCACCAGCCTATCATACCAAAAATCCTAAACACATGTGTGAGGAATGAATGGAGTAAACCACAAAACTATCACTTGTTGTTTGGTGAGGAAACATGGTGTCATCCATGATTACATCTCCTTTAGGGTTACTGACTGCTTCTATTCCTTTACATACCATGTGTCACCCCAAGCTGAACACCCCTAGGTGGACCTTGTGCCTAAATGGACAGGCAGCCTTAGTGCTCTAATAGACCTTTGATGGTGCCATAAAGAGCACCTGTCTCTTTCTTGCTACTGTAACATATGAGGCATCCAATCTTTGTGTCTGAGCCTACTGATCAGCAGAATTGTTATGTGATCCCCATAATGGCCACTCGTAAGTGTTAGAAACCATCATTTTATATGCTATCATGCTAATGTATGTAACTGAACATGAAGGGCAGAATATATGTCTTTTATCTATCTTACTTAACAGAGTTGATTCTATTTTAGAGTTTGGGATTCCCCAGGAGGCTGGAAAAAATATTCATGAGTTGTGTTATCATGTGGTCTTTGTTATTTATTTCTGTGACCATATGTGAATGTATGGAATGGTATATATTGCATTGTAACTAGGGATGAGGCAGAATACCTCTGCAATCGGAAATTACAATAGGAGGATTATCACGGCTGCATTCATAAACACAGTCATGGGAATCCTCCTGTGAGTAAGCAATCCCCGGGCAAGCGCTCATTCTAACCTGTAGTGCCCGGTGATATCTCACTGAGAGGAGGATTCCCAAGGCTCCATTCATAAATGCAGCCACGATACTCCTCCTCTCAGAGTCCCGAGTCATGCGGCTTGCGTTTATGAACGAACGTGGCCATGGGAAAACTCAGAGGATTTCATTAATAAGCAGCCAGCGAGACTCACACTGTGTTCCTGGATAGAGACACATAGTACAGAACCAACAGCTCCGCTCCCTTGATTGGTCCTGCAGGTCCCAAGAATTCAGTCTTGCTGGCCGAATTTACAAAGACCGTTCTTGCCTACATGTTTGGTAACCGAGAACGGCTCAATTTACAGTGGGACCGAATTTGAAAAATTTGCTCGCTCATCCCTACTTGTAACTATATTGTGAGACGTCACATCCATCAGGCATCAACACACACACACACACACACACACACACACATATTTACACTCATGTATTCTTATTGAACCGCTGCTGTAACTTTCCATGAAGAGTTTTTAATAAATACACAAGCTTTTTATGATACAGAGGAAGACAAATCTGTTCTTAATGCGCCCAAACAATATTTTATATTAATATTACTTTTTGTTTACAGTAAGCCTTACTAGGTATGCGTTTGCAATCACACTTGTCACCCTGCCGCCCTATAGCCAGTTTTTTGGATTGGCCCTGGAGGTGATGGCGTTAGACAACCTCATGTTGAACTTACAAAATAACCAGCTGTAACTGGAATATAAGCAGCCAATGAGCTTGCAGTGTGAGATCAGCCAACTTCCAATTTTACAGTTGTACTGGTTAGCCCATCAACCACATCCTCACCTACAGGCACGCGTCACATGACGGGAAATCTGTTAGGTGTGGCGGCTGGGGACTTTCCAAAGTTTGTGTACGTGTGAATAACGGTGTATATGTCTGGGGTTGTTTGTTGTGCATGTATATAGGTGTTGTCTGGTTATGTGTGTTTCTTGAACGTGGTTGTATGTATTATTGTTTATGTGTTTATAATGATGCGTGTGTGTTCTGTATGTTTTTTTTACCATATTTGATGTGTGTTTGCATTGTGTGTTCTGTGTATGAATGTGTAACACCTCCCTCAGCTGTACAGAACTTTGTTTTGTTACTTTGCTACAACAAATACGTAATTTTCTGACAAATGTAGACAAACATTGACACCTACACACGGATCTCCTATAGGGGGTACAATGACCACTATAGTGGAGAATATGATCTCTATTGGTAAATGATGACCTCTAATGGGTGGAACAATGACCTCATGGTTGATCAGTGAACTCTATGGGAGTATTAAAGGACAACGCCAGCCTTATAGGAAGTTATCGGCTAAAAGAAAAATGTTTATGACTGTTTAAAGTTCCTTTGCTTGGGGTGGAGGGGGGTGAGGAATTTTTTGGGGTTTCCTGTTGCCTGTTGTGTTTATTATATTGTTGTGTAGTATTATGAAGCTCTGTTTGATATGTTGACGCTATATAAATACATAATATTACCAGAACAGTGGCCATGCTTCTTAGTACATGTGATGTATGATGGTCTATGTCCGGGATGGGGGGCAGGTTTGTACTGTGCTGCTCCTGAAATTGCTGGCATTCCTCTGCATGTCATGTTTCCATCCAGAATAAATATATTTTAATGTAAAAAATATTATGAAATGGTGACATTGGATGACTATGACCCTGATATTCTTCTGATTTTTATTTTTATGCATTATGTTAGTTAAGTAAGTTAGTCCTGTAACGTGTGAGGAAAGGAGCATTGGGAAAGGCAGACATGACTGGGCAGACAGCATAGGGTTCATTTTTGGTCGAGCAAAAGGGGGGAGGGGTAAGGAGGAGGAGGCATAGGTGGGGCAGAAGGTCCAGCATTATTACTTTTATTTTTATGTGTTAGTTTTATGTTAGTTTTATGTAAATTAGTTGGGTGTCACATGGTTACAATTTGCAGAACCTGAATAATAACTTTATAATATAATAATAATTTTTATATTGTTGTGAAACTAATCCGCTTTCTGTTTCTCTTTTGGGTCTCTGAGACGGGGTGGGAAGTTGTAGTAATTTCAGTTTTTATTCTGAATCAGGAACTTGATCATAGTATGGTGGAGTCCCTGTGAGAAGTCATGGGATATGCTATGAACTCAACTCTACTAATACAGAAGGTTGTGGATAGTATGGAGGGATGTATGGTGTGCGAGGGAACTGTAGTATGTAGGAGTGCTCGATAGATAAAATAGAGACAGTTCTAAGGAAATCAGAAGGGTTGTAGTGCAGGGATTTGCATGGAGCACGTCTGTGGGCTAGAGGCCAGCCGGAATGTATTCTGAATAAAAGCCTTCTTATCACTTTGAGCTAGAGGCCAGCTGGAATGGGTCCTGACTAGTGTTGGTAGAATAGCTCAGTATCCGATTCGGCAGGTATTCGCTCGAATATAGCAAAATAATTCGGGTGGTCGAACATCGAATTTGAACACCATTAAAGTCAATGGGAGGAAAAATTCAGGTTTTTTTCAGCACTGTGTAGAGCTTCTACAGCCTCCAAACAGATGTAAAAAGATACATTATAAAAGGATACATAAAAATATACATTATAAAAAGATACATAACACTATTACATACCCCTGTGCTTCACATGAATATTAAAGTGCACCTGTCAAATCAATTTCAGGCTAAAGGTAGGTACACACTTCCAATAATTATTGTTAGAAAATGAACGATTACGACCGGTAATCGAATATGCACGATTATACTTGAACAATCATATTGTGCACAATTCTGTACATGCTGTAACAATATGATCGTTCATATATAATCCAACAGCGTCCACACGCTAGATACAATCGTTTGAACGATGCAGGGAGGGTCATGTAAAGGAGAACGTGTACCGCAGAAACATGCACAATCACTGAACGACCGTACACACGATAGTGAAAGATCGTCGGCCAATCATATCAACCGTGACTAAACTAGACCTCTGAGGTGCATATAGTCTAATTCGTATCAAGGAAAGGAGATAAGTGGAAAACAGCATTTAACACCAGAGATGGTTACTACGAGTATCTTGTGATGTATCTTCGGTCTCTGCAATGCCCCAACTGTTTTCCAGCACTTTGTGAATGAGGTGTTTTGTGATCTTTTATATATCTGTGTTGTGGTTTACCTCGATGACATCCTCATTTTTTCCCCTGACTTGCCCACTCACAAGGCACAACTAACGGACTGTATGCAAAGGCAGAAAAGTGCTTATTCGAACTCCCCCAGGTGCCACTAAACTAATAAAAGGAATGGAGGAGCTCAGCTATGAGGAGAGATTAGCTGAACTGAATCTATTCTCCCTTGAGAAGAGACGAATAAGGGGGGATATGATCACCCTGTATAAATATATAAACAGTCCATGGGGGGACCAACAGGATAGGATCATGATACCCCACACGAATATCTATGTCGCCTCCAATTAGGACAAGTTGTCAAAGGCCATGAGATCGGGATAATCCTGCAAGCACAGTGGCTGCACATCCTGATGTTTTACAAGGAAAATAAGTAAAATTAAATTGTCCAGTCTAAAGAGACATATTGCCCCTTTCCAGGACATTAAGAAATTGTAGGTTTGTTATTCATCTCCACTTTTTTTCCCCATCACTTAATTTTTTTAAATATGGAAAGCTAAGTACACATAACTTATTGCAGTATCTATATCTAGAAATCTTATTGTTTAGTTATATTAGGCACATATTGTTATTTTCCTGCCCAGTGTTAGTTATTTATTAATTAATACATTTCCAGTAATCCGCTTCCAGTGACACTCATGGTGTAAGGCATGGCCCCCATATGGGCAGATTCTGACAATTACAATTGAAGGGGCACATTCAATTCCCCAACTATGTTTATAAATATATGAAACCGGAAAAGAATAAGAGTACTTATCCCTTCTCCTAAAAGTGTCAAGGGCTGCCACCCAAAAACAAGCAAATTTAATACTTAAACAAAGAACAGAGAAAACTGGGTTTTTTTGGGCAGTGAATTTAGATATATTATTAAAGTGGTTTGTAAAGAAAGCAGTAACAAGTGCATACAATAGGTAGGAGTGGTCTTTCCCATTTAAAGTTCCATGGAATAGAAGACTAAGTAACTATACATTTAGATCTCTAAAAATTCAAAATGATGGCAAAATGAATGTCTCACACCCCAATGCGTTTCGCCATTTTGCTTCCTCAGGGTAAGTGCTGAGAGCATTCACACACTTAATAATAAGATAAGGTCATATAGAAAACAAGAGTTAAGCTGCGTACACACCTGCAATTTTTCTCGTTGGAAAGGATCTTTCACGATCCTTTCCAACGAGAAAAGACTGCACGATGCATAGGTACACCAGTAAACAGATCTTGTAATAGTTAAAAAAATAAAATAAAGTTGAGTTGCGGAGGATTTAATATTAAAAGTATTTTCTATATATATATATATATTTGTGTATATTGCTATATATATTTATTTTTTTTTTTTATATCCTACAATAATTATAAATAAATAAATAAATATATATATATATACACACACACACACATATACATAGGAAGCAAAGAAAAGAACGTGTGTGTGCTTGTGACTTTTGTGAGAAAATCTAGTCCGATGGCTTCACGTGCAGTCATTCGCAAGATAGTCGCGGGATTTACCCGCGAGCGGCTCATCCGAACAGGCATCGGAAGCTTTTACATAGGCGCCTATGTAGAGGAGTTGAACTCGATTAACTCTTGCCTAACAGAAAAGAAATAAGTGATTTAAAAATATGCTTTTTTCTTAGCGTACATAAATGTTTTAAACATTTCAACAGCACAAACATTTTTTTTTAGGGCTAAGGGTGATATGTGTGCCATTAGAAAGAGTGACTTTTTAGGGGAACAGTGACTTTTCATGCCAGCTCGCCAGTGTAAAGCTGCCGGTGATGCGCGGCTCCGGCCGCGAGCTCATCCAGTTACTGAATTGCGCAACAGCTTCCGATTTCAGATCGCGAAAACCGATGCGCGAGCGACCCACCGATGGCCGAGTGACCTTCTTGATGAATCAGGGCCAAAGTCTCTGGAGTTCAGGAACAATCTATCTGCAATACCACTTAGACCCCAGCAATCACACTAATCTGCCAATGCAACCGGACCTCTGCTACCTATGGGCCATCGGTTGCCTAACAGCAGTCGGTGTGTTCTGGAAGGGATGCCGGCTCCTACCCTGGCTGAGCACATGTTCTCATCTCTGCCCCTGTACTTCCTGCATTTCCTTATATCCTGGTGGGGTTTCTATGGCCACTATCAGGGGCAGGAAACACTTCAACAACTTTATTTGCATTTTACAAAGGTACAACTCAGTTAGCAGAAAAAGGCAGTCCCTAACACATGCAAAATGTATTTTTCTATTTATTTAGGATTACCAAATTCAGTAACATTCTTGTTTATTTAATCAGCTTGACGCAAAATGTAGCCAACACATACACAGAATGAACAGCAGATAGCAGTAATACCCATTTATAGTCATGTTATGAATGGTGATGTAGTAGGGTGTTGGTTACGCCAACCAAAGATTATAAATTCAGTCCCCACCTATGTCTCCACCTTTAAAACCACATAAACCTAACTCATAGTTATTTCTGTCAACAACCCCCTATTTTCCGGAATAAGAGGAAGCCCTATTTGTTTAGCTATCAATCAGAGTAGCCTAAGGTTCCGGCTCTTTTAGTTGTCAATCACAGTACCCAAAGTACAGGCTCAATGAGCATTGTATAAACCCATAGTCATGTGACTAGCTGTCCCTCAAGAGGCTCACAATCTACTGTCCTTCCATAGTCATATATCTTAACCACAGTCTAAGGTCAATTTGGGGGGAAAGCCAATTAACCTAACTGCTTTTTTTTTAACGTGGAAGGAAACCCACACAAACATGTCTTTAGTGAGATTCGAACCTGGGACCCAGCCAGAATGCTAACCACTGAGCCACCATGCTGCCTGCTCTTATCGCTTTTAGTACCAAAATATTACAAACATGGAAGACTGATGCCAAAAAAGGGTTCTGTTTAGGAAACAGGGTTCCCTTTAAACACTGCCTGGTGGGAATCTTCCAGGTTTATATGTTTCAGTGATTGATCCCTGTGGTGAGCATGGCGGTCAGGTGGTCTTGTAATGGCAGATCATGGGTTAGGCTCCCATCTGTGCCTGGTTCTTTAACCACGAGCCTATCATACCAAAAATCCTAAACACATGTGTGAGGAATGAATGGAGTAAACCACAAAACTATCACTTGTTGTTTGGTGAGGAAACATGGTGTCATCCATGATTACATCTCCTTTAGGGTTACTGACTGCTTCTATTCCTTTACATACCATGTGTCACCCCAAGCTGAACACCCCTAGGTGGACCTTGTGCCTAAATGGACAGGCAGCCTTAGTGCTCTAATAGACCTTTGATGGTGCCATAAAGAGCACCTGTCTCTTTCTTGCTACTGTAACATATGAGGCATCCAATCTTTGTGTCTGAGCCTACTGATCAGTAGAATTGTTATGTGATCCCCATAATGGCCACTCGTAAGTGTTAGAAACCATCATTTTATATGCTATCATGCTAATGTATATAACTGAACATGAAGGGCAGAATATATGTTATTTATCTATCTTACTTAACAGAGTTGATTCTATTTTAGAGTTTGGGATTCCCCAGGAGGCTGGAATATTCATGAGTTGTATTATATATTTCTGTATGTGTGACCATATGTGAATGTATGGAATGGTATATATTGCATTGTAACTAGGGATGAGCCAGAATACCTCTGCAATCAGGAAATTACAATAGGAGGATTATCACGGCTGCATTCTGAAACACAGTCGTGGGAATCCTCCTGTCAGTAAGCAATCCCCGGGCAAGCGCTCATTCTAACCTGTAGTGCCCGGTGATATCTCACTGAGACGAGGATTCCCAAGGCTCCATTCATAAATTCAGCCACGATACTCCTCCTCTCAGTCATGCGGCTTGCGTTTATGAACGAACGTGGTCGTGGGAAAACTCAGAGGATTTCATTAATAAGCAGCCAGCGGGACTCACACTGTGTTCCTGGATAGAGACACATAGTACAGAACTGACAGCTCCGCTCCCCTGATTGGTCTTGCAGGTCCCAAGAATTCAGTCTTGCTGGCCGAATTTGCAAAGACCGTTCTTGCCTACATGTTTGGTAACCGAGAACGGCCCAATTTACCGTGGGACCGAATTTGAAAAATTTGCTTGCTCATCCCTAATTGTAACTATATTGTGAGACGTCACATCCATCAGGCATCAACACACACACACATATTTACACTTATTCTTATTATTCACATATTCTTACATGTATTCTTATTGAACTGCTGCTGTAACTTTCCATGAAGAGTTTTTAATAAATACACAAGCTTTTATGATATAGAAGAAGACAAATCTGTTCTTAATTCACCCAAACAATATTTTATATTAATATTACTTTTTGTTCACAGTAAGCCTTACTAGGTGTGCGTTCTAGGTTTGCAATCACACTTGTCACCCTGCCACCCTATAGCCACAGTTTTTTGGATTGGCCCTGGAGGTGATGGCGTTAGACAACCTCATGTTGAACTTACAAAATAACCAGCTGTAACTGGAATATCAGCAGCCAATGAGCTTGCAGTGTGAGATCAGCCAACTTCCGATTTTACAGTTGTACTGGTTAGCCCATTAACCCCATCGTCACCTACAGGCACGCGTCACATGACGGGGAATTGTTATCTGTTAGGTGTGGCAGCTGGGGACTTTCCATAGTTTCCAAGTTTGTGTGCATGTGAATAAAGATTTATATGTCTGGGGTTGTTTGTTGTGCATGTATATAAGTGTTGTGTGGTTATGTGTGTTTCTAGTACATGGTTGTACGTATGATTGTTCTTGTGTTTTTTGTGTGTTTATAATGGTGTGTGTGTGTTCTGTATGTCTTTTTTACCATATTTGATGTGTGTTTGCATTGTGTGTTCTGTGTATGAATGTGTAACACCTCCCTCAGCTGTACAGAACTTTGTTTTGTTTCTTTTCTACAACAAATACGTCATTTTCTGACAAATCTACACAAACACCTGCACACATGTGATTGGCTGTACAAAAACATCAGATATTACATTCATGAAAAAGCAATCACAACAATAGAAATACTGGCAAGATCCTCAGGACTCCTCCCTCATTACCCTAAGTACCCCCCCCCCTGTCCAATCAGCATCCCTTACCCATTTGCAATGAATACCGTTACTGAGCAGCTGCATTGCATGTCTATACACATATCTTGCACCATGAAGACCTCTCTGGTCCTCCTGATCGTCCTGACCACCCTCTGTTCAGCCACAGGTAAGAGCTGCCTGGGCATGGGGGGAATAGAGGGCATACCTGGGCATGGGGTGAATGGAGAGCATACCTGGACATTGGGGGAATGGAGGGCATACCTGGGCATGGGGGGATGGAGGGCATGCCTTGGCCTGGGGGAATGGAGGGCATTCCGGGGAATGGGGGGATGGAGGGCATACCTGGGCATGGGGGGAATGGAGGGCATACCTGTGCATGGGGGGATGGAGGGCATGCGGGGGCATGGGGGGATGGAGGGCACACCTGGGCATGCAGGGATGGAGGGCATACCTGGGCATGGGGGGATAGAGGGCACACCTGAGCATGGGGGGATGGAGGGCATGCCTGGGCATGGGGGGAATGGAGGGCATGACTGGGCATGGGGGGATGGAGGGCATACCTGGGCTGTATTCTGCTGTGAGCAATCATCTCTTTGATGGGAAAATGGCAACTATGGTGGGGAATATGATCTCTGTTGGGAACAATGACCTCTATGGGGGTACAATGAACTCTCTGCTAGGAAGGTTGACCACTATGGTGGAAAATATGATCCCTATGTGGGACAATGACCTCTATGGAGTGGACAAAGATCTCTATGGGGGTACAAGGATCTTCTATAGGGGGTACAATGACCACTATAGTGGAGAATATGATCTCTATTGGTAAATGATGACCTCTAGTGGATGGAACAATGACCTAATGGTTGGTCAGTGAACTCTATGGGAGTATTAGAAGACAACGCCAGCCTTATAGGAAGTTATCGGCTAAAAGAAAAATGTTTATGACTGTTTAAAGTTCCTTTGCTTGGGGTGGGGGGTGAGGAAGTTTTTTGGGTTTCCTGTTGGCTGTTGTGTTTCTTATACTGTTGTGTAGTATTTTGAAGCTCTGTTTGATATGTTGACACTATATAAATACATAATAATAACAGAACAGTGGCCATGCTTCTTAGTACATATGATGTATGATGGTCTATGTCCGGGATGGGAGGCAGGTTTGTACTGTGTTGCTCCTGAAATTGCTGGCATTCCTCTTCATGTTTCCATCCAGAATAAATATAATTTATCTTAAAACATATTATCAAATGGTGACAATGGATGACTATGACCCTTGGTGATATTCTTCAGATTTTTATTTTTATGCATTATGTTAGTTAAGTAAGTTAGTCCTGTAACGTGCGGGGAAAGGAGCATAGGGAAAGGAGGACATGACTGGGCAGACAGCATAGGGTTCATTTTTGGTCGAGCAAAAGGTGGGTGGGGGGGGGTAAGGAGGAGGAGGCATAGGTGGGGCAGAAGGTCCAGCAATATTTACCTTTGACTTTTATTTTTATGTGTTATGTTAGTTTTATGTAAATTAGTTGGGTGTCACATGGTTATAATTTGCATAACTTGAATGATAAATTTTTTATATTGTTGTGAAACTAATCGGCTTTCTGTTTCTCTTTTGAGTCTCTGAGACGGGGTGGAAAGTTGTAGTCTTTTCAGTTTTTATTCTGAATCAGGAACTTGATCATAGTATAGTGGAGACCCTGTGAGAGGTCATGGGGTATGCTGTGAACTCAACTCCACTAATACAGAAGGTTGTAGATAGTATAGTGGGATGTATGGTGTGTGAGGGAACTGTAGTATGTAGGAGTGCTCAATAGATAAAATAGAGAAAGTTCTAAGGAAATCAGAAGGGTTGTAGTGCAGGGAGTTGCATGGAGCACGTCTGTGGGCTACAGGCCAGCCGGAAGGTAAAAACCTTCTCATCACTTTAAACTAGAGGTCAGCTGGAATGGGTCCTGACCAAAGACCAGCCAATGATGGGGTCACCTCAGTAAGCAAAGGAGAACTGGAAAGTGGCTGACTAAATTATACCCATCATTGGGGCATTTCTGCGGGTTAAAGGCCAGTTGTAACTTAGCCTGGCCATAAACAACCCATTACTGAGGCACCTCTGTGGACAAAAGACCAACTGAAACATGCCCTGATTAAAATCCACCATATACTGGAGAGAGTTCTGTGGGATTTACTTGGCCTGCCTAAATGCTGTCCTGTGACTTTGCACGTGCATTTTGTTGGGTTGTCTGTGGCCTTCATAAAAAATAGTCATCTTTGTGGTAATTCTAACCGATTATTTCATAGGTCTTCATCAGGGTTGTTACCTGGATGGTATTATATTGGCCTGGCTAGAAAAAGGGGCGTTGTTACCAATCTTGTTAAGAGCTCATAAGGTCAGAATTTGTCCACAGAAAAAGGGGGCCAATCTCCGGTTTGTGTCTAGTTCTCTAAAATCCTTTTTTTGTGAGGATCTCCTGGGTGCCATTATGTCCTCGTGACTGTTCTTCTGTTATCTACTTAGCGCCACCAACTATGCCAGTGTTTGTGTTTATTGGGTATCAGTTCCAGAGGGCCTGTAAAGGACCCCACTGCCAAAACAAACCAGAATTCCATAAAAAAAATGGAGACCAACTTAAACAGAAGGTGATGGATAGCCAGTGCCGAACCTTCTTGGTGTAAGGGTGGGAAACTGCTATAGATACATCTTAGCTCCAGAAATGAAGTCATGGATGGTTCATGTCCAGCTGTTCCTGCACATGGTAAGGCTTGCCACTTACCTTCAACAAGAAACCGAATATAAGATCTCACGTGGCCGTTTTTTTTCTTGAGATTATTGAGGTCCAAAAAGATCCCAGATGTCAAAAGAAACCAGAATAGCATTAGAACAAATTTATCCCATTATCCTATAAGATACAGAGGCTGAAGATTGTATAGGAGCTTGAGGTTGTAGAATTCCTTGTAGGTGAATCTTCTGCTAATACATAGGTTGGGTATGACGCTCCTCTGTAGAGCAGAATTGAGGTTTTCTGTGTCCGTTCTGTACTCAGGTGAATGTTCTCTCTCAGACATTTCCTGCCTCTTTGTTCTTTACCCTGTGGGTTACAATGTGTCCTCTATTTTCAGTAAGCAACACAGTTGTCAGGAAACGTTCTCTGGGCAGTAATCTAAAGACCTCAAAGAAAAAAAAAGAGAACTTCAGTGCAGCCAAACCTCTTCCTTTGTGGAACTTTTTATAGAAAAGAATGTTTTTTGTAAATAAAATGCAATTCATGTATCAGTAATGAGAGCAGTCTGGTCCTGTATTCTGCTGGGTTAATAAAGTCGATACGAACCCCAATTGGTAGGTGTGCATTTTGTTATTTTGTGGTGCATCACAGTGTTGCTGATCTCCTGCAATTATTTTAATAAAACAAATGACTGAAAATAAGTTATTAAATTATATTACCATAACAGTGATTTGGTTAATATTTACTTTATATGCACAGAGATTGCTCCTGGCTCTGTTTCTACCTTGGAGATTTGCATATACATATATATAAATTAGCATTGGTATTTGGAAACATTTAGCTCAATTTTACCCAAGGGCCAGGATAAGGCTGTAAGTAAATGCCATGATGCAGATTTGCGGCTCTCTATTTGGCATCCAAGCCCGGAATATTTTGGAAGGAATGGATAGGCAAGGCACTCCATCCCTCTTCCAGACCAGAAATTGAGGAATTATTGAATAAAATATTAATTCACTAATGTCTGTTGTGTTTTTCAGCATGGTATGGTGATATGGAGACTCAACATCTATATGCTGAGATTGGCTCATCTGTATCCTTCCCCAGAGTGATATTTAATGATGACACATTTGTGGACCTAAAAAGAGGCGATGGGACCATTGTAGTGACGTGTTTCCCTGAGTGCACTGTACTGGATCCATATATCAGGCGTAGTATCTTCAATCAACATAATGGGACTTTCCAACTGACTAAGTTGAAAAAGGAGGACAACGGGACCTACGAGTACCATATGAACTTTACTTTAAAAACAAGAATTTATCTTCAAGTAATTGGTGAGTATGTTATATGAGGGGCTATAATGGCACACAAGAAAGGGTAGGGGACAAATCGAAAACCAAAAGCTTAACTTGTAAAAAATGTCTTTTGTACCAGTATGGTTCCAAGGTAGTCTAGAAGGTTATATACTGTACATAGAAGGCTATATATACATTTGTACCTTATTCTATATTCTTTTTCTTTTCTTTCTTGCTAAGAAGCTTTTCCTCAGTTTTCTTCCTCCCTTTTTATGGTTAGGAAGTCCTTTTACAATTTAGAATGCAGGACCAGTTCTTAAGACATAGGATTGGGTTGAACTACAGTTTACCCTTCAAGATCAGGATATGTTGATATATTGTAGTGAATTCACAAGTGGGTGGGTGGGTTTTAAGGTTTCCAAGGTTGCCATTTTGCCAAGTTTCCTACATTCCATCTGGGGTAAAAAGGGATAATAGACCTGGAGGTTGTAAATAGTTATAAAATGGCAGATGTGTGTTTTGTTATTGGGAATCTAGGTCCAGGGTGTTTAAGGATTGGGTGGGCCGAACCCTCCTTCCTTTTGGTAGGCCACGAATTGGAAGTAGCTCCAGAGCACCGGTCTGAATTTAATAAAAGGGAATTGATCCCTCTTGCTAGGAGATTGAGGCTTAGTGTGGCACAGCCTCAGGAGTAGCTCAAGAAGCATGTCTGCTAAGCAAGCTGGAAGACACTGGAGGACTGTTTGAGGTAAATTAGACCTACAGCCTATCAACTACAAGTAAAGTGGCTCATCTTTAAAGAGAATAATAATAAACAGTGTGGGGTCTCCCTTAATGTTTCAAACCAGACCCTATAATAGATTTGGAACCTTTTTACATAGCAGATGGGGGCAGCAAATGTATGCCTCCCCCCCCCCCCCCACAGCAATTCATAAAAAGTCCTCTGGAATATGGTTTGCCAGAAGGAAGGGAAAAAAACTAGAACCCTGCCAGCCCCCAGCGATGGCCCTTGCCAGTGGGCCTCATAATGAGAAGGCATTGTCCCCACAACATGAGTCCAGCAGATCAGAAGCCTACTGGATAATGGAAGACCGTTTTAAAAAGGGGCCTACGAAGTACCGTATTTTTGGCCATATAAGACGCACTTTTTCTTCCCCCAAACTGGGGGGGGGGAAATTTGGTGCGTCCTATACGACAAATGTGTTATAAAATAATTAAAATAAGATACTCACCCGATACCCGATCCTGCGTGTGTCTCTTCTCCTCGCTGGCTGCATGCTGCGTCTCCTCCTGGCTTCAGTGCAGAGCGAAAGAAGCCGGCACAGCGCCCCCTGCTGTTCCCTGTCCTAACTGCCGTACAGTGGAAAAAAAGCACAGAGTGATCAGAAAGGGAATTTGAATGTCACATGAGTGATCAGAAGGGGAATACCGGTATGAATGGCACATGAGTGATCAGAAGGGGAATAATCTTTCAGAATCTTTTTTTTTCTAGATTTTCCTCCTTCAAAATTGGGTGCATCTTATATTCTGGAGAGTCTTATACGGCGAAAAATACGGTAGATACAACTCTTTTCCCAGTATTTGCTGCTATGAGCTTCACAATGACAGAAGCTGTCCTAGTGAGACCCATTAGCTACAGGTAAGCTGTTCCCATCTACCCTCTTGCATGAACATAACCACCAAAAAGTGTCAGGGCCATCAATGATAACCCTCTGCTAAAACCTCAGTTGGTGTCAGATCCGACAGTGTAGTCCAACCCCCAACCTGGAAAGCCATTACTCCTAAGCCCAGCATAAAAATAAATGCTAGAAAATATAATGACGGTGAGTAGGCCAGATTTAGTGAAAGATTTGGTCATCTATGTGTTCTGTCTTCTCCTGGTTTCTTACTACCAGTGTTATATAAACATTGTGGAGGCACTTGAAATGAAATGGTGGATTCTTTCTATATACAACTCCCAATAAATGGATATTCCAGGGATGGTCACAATTGTTATTGGCTAGGTATTGCTTTTGAAAATATTTTTGTTTTCATTTTCTCCAGTCCCAGTGATGAAACCAGCCTTGTTGAAAGACGAAGTGAAAAACGAGAGCCAATGTCTGATCAACTTCACGTGTCGAGCCGATGGAGATGGTCCGTTCAACTTCACATTCCTGAGGAACTTTAGGATCATACACAGTTATATCAGCAAAGATAACCTCAGCTCTCTGATTCTGAATAGCTCAGATCCAGGAACATCTGGTAGATTTGCTTGTATTGTGTCCAATCAGATCAGCAACAAGACATCCCCAGCTATTGATCTGCTCATTCCAGGTACATTTTATTATTCTTGTCAACAATAGTATCACAGTCAAGGGTTCCCCTTGGTTTGTAAAACCCTTACTGAGTCTGTGTGTTTGTTCCATCTTTTTGCAGTAAGAACAGACCAGACAGTGATGGCGCTCATCGTGTTCGGCTTGTTGCTTCAATGGGGCATCACAATGTCGTACAGCCTATTAAAGAAGGGTTTCCTGAAATGCAGGGAAAGGCGAAGGCTGAGAGATGGCCATAACAGTGAAGGTAAGCCAGCAAAAACTAAAAGTTTTATTTTCCCAAAGATGTTGGTGAAAAATAGAAAGTTTCAACAAAAAGTTTCTATTTTTGCAAAATGTGAGAGGGGAAAATGGCATTACCATTGTGTCCTAATTGGGGGCCCAATAAAGGCCCATTTGCACTTGTAGGTTTTATAAATGTGTTACTTAAGTGCATTGTGGTTCCCTTTACAATCTTCATGGTGTGCACTGCAAACATTTGCCTGCATTGGGGTGTGCTTTTTATTTTTTATCTGCCAATAGGGCACCAACCCCTGTAGGCCGTAAACCTGCAAAGGGGGTGCAATAGTGTGTGACTGTGATAGGGACATTAAGGTTTACAGGGATGGTTTTAATAAAGGGGGAAGTGAGCAGTTAACTTGACAATTGTCTGGTCATCTTCTCCTGGGTCAAAATAGACAGAATGTCATTTTATATTTGCCCAGGGCTCCATCCTTGCGAATGTAAGGAGTATATTTCCCCAATGGTGGATGTTATAAAGTTAAAAACTTTTTAAAACTTTTTTTTTTTTTAGTTGACCCTGATTTCAGAGCTCCCAGCCTACGCAGCAAAGCTTTCACCTTGGCCAACAGTATTTTTGGGTCCATTACCGATATTCTTGAAATGGTGATCTCGTTTGGTAAGAGGAATGTTTCCAAATCAGTGTCTTGCAACGATTACAGTCCCAACAAATCTTCCATATTCCCATTTTTCCTGCAGTGTGGTGAATGTGCCTGTTTAACTGATCTTTGGATGTGGTGGCTGCATTTCATCCCTCATGTTTTGTCCCTTTTTGTCCTAGGGTGATAATGTTTAAGTCATACTTGTACTGTATTTGTAGAGGAGCAGTGTTGTCACTCCGACAAAATACTACTCCCTTCAACTACCAAACCATATAGGAGTGTTCTTGCTAACAAAAATAAGGGAAACCACTCACTTAGGTTGACCAGGTAGTCCAGATCCTCGAGGACATCACAGGAAGGTTTGTTGTGCCTCCCAGCACAGTTTCATGAGTGTGGGGGAGATACCAGGGAGGGGTCTTTACAGAACTGAGCAGGGGCATCAACCCAGCCGCAAGAACGGTACCTACCTGTTTGTGGGAGGAGCAACAAGTCGAGCACTGCCAAAGCCCAGGGCACAATGGATTCTGGCAGCGACATAACGGGGAGGAGTCAGAATTATATGATATGTATATGTTATATATTATATATGTATATTATATATGTATATTTATATTATATATGTATATGTATTATATGTATATGTTTTATATGTATATGTATAATATGTATATTATATATGTATATGTTTTATATGTATAGTATATATGTATATGTATTATATGTATATTAATATTATATATGTATTATATGTATATGTATATTATATATGTATATGTTTTATAGATTTATGTATATGTTATATATTATATATGTATTATATGTTTTGTTTTTTCTTGGATATCAATCTTTCTTTGTCTCTTGTGTGTTTCAGGAGGTTTTATCCCAGTGTGGTGTTGTGTTTTTCCAGCAATTGTCTTTCTGTTTAGGTTAATCTGGTTATACGTCTCGGTAGAACATCAAAGAAGATGTAAGTCTAGACTTTTTTCACATTTTTTAGGTAATTTGATAACCAATCACAGAATAGTACAATCATTACATAAAAATGTTCTGGTTTTCAATCCATTCACTTACAATGAAAGTTAAAGTCAAAGTGTGTCAAAAACTTATATGGGGTTTTGCATGAGTTTTGAAGACATTTTTCATGCTTTCATGAGGACTCCTTGTCTACATACCAGTGGTTGTACCTTACATCTGCTGTACAGCTCAGTAGTAGCTATGATAAATCGTTCTAGCCAACGTATAAGAGCGCCGATCAATAAAAAGGGAGCTGCGTCCTCCACTGCACTATTAGATGAAATGAATTTTTCAGCAAGCAAGAAATCCCATTGCACCAGTGTTCAGTGGAGGTTTCAGCACTTCTTTGTTGCAGTTGGTCGTTAGGGGCAGGCAAGGACACAGCAGAGCAGCAAGTTGTTGGCACCAATAAGGGAAAAATGGAACTAAAGTGACTTATCATACAACTGGGCAGATATTGAGGTAAAACCTTTGGAGGTAACTGGAACCTTTCTTTTGTATTGTACCTGCACCTCCTGCAGGTGGCAGTATGTCCACTTTTCAAGGACAGAAAATGCTTTAGTTTTTGCAGCAGCAAATTACTCTTCTTTTTATCTATATATCCATCTAGCTATCTCTGTGTCTATAAGAGCAAAACCTGCTGCCTGTTTTTAAATATTAAGTATTTATATGAAATAATGACTAAAAAGTATGTATAATAGATATTTACAAACAAAAACATTGTTGTAATAAACATAATAAGTAAATGAAAAATATATAGAACTTAGCCTAAAGCTAAACTTATTGGTGGGTTGTGAGCTTTGGGAAAGTATGCACAGCATACTTGCCGATCATGGCACATATTTACTTGCAGTGTCACCCTGCAGCTATGGCGGGTCTAGGATTTGTCATCCATGCATCTTCGGAAAGCCCCATTTTTGCCACCGGCTCTAAAGGGAACCTCCGCTTCAGCCACTGGATAATGTTCTAACTGTATGTTATGTCATTCTATTCTCAGGTGTGGAATCCCTTTGTATCTGTGCCATAGGCATCTCAAGTATTGTCGGAGTTCCCGCATTCTGTGTTGCTGTCATAGTGATCTTCAGTACGAGGTGTGAGTATTATGGTATCATAGCTCTTTATTTATCTACATGTCATAGAATAAAACTTTCTTCCTGTTGTGGTTGGTTGTATGCACTCAGTGGCTGACCAACAATGTCTTCTAGTATCCTACTGAAAACTAATATGCAGTATATAAAATAACCAAGCGTGGCAATCTGTGATAGAACACTGCGGGCAACTGCATTTCTAAAATGGCCCTAACCCTTAACCTAAGGACAACCTCTGAATCTAACCCAAAACCTAATTTATAACTCCAATCCTTAAAATAAGTTCAATCATTAAATCCAATCCAATCCACACCCTAACCCATAACTCTAATCAACCTCCGAATCAAACCCAAAACGTAACTCATAACTCTAACCCCTAAACTACGATCAGCTTCTATATCTATCCCCAAACCCATAACCCTAAATCTAAGCCTCGCCCAACCCCTAACGCTGATCATAAACTTTACCCCAAACCATTATTTCACTTCTATTTCTGAACCTCAAACTCTGTCATGGTCCCGTCTCGGGCATTGTGAGTGCTCTCAGGTTTTTGTCCTGTACACTATTTACAATGCTGACAATATAACAGATTCGCTCTTTTGGTGTCCTGTGATTCTCTCTTTATGCTTTCAGATAACCTTCCCTGCGGAATGACATACGGGTGGCAATTTTATCTACTTATTGGTTGTGTGCCAGCTGTCTACCTTGGGCTGATTTACTTCTCCTATATATGTAAGTCAATATTTCTTGGTGAGATCATTTATTATTTTTAAACTGAATAGATGAAAGAAACATCATTTTAAATTATTTCAATATTCAAAATATTTAGGCAAAGAGGTATAAAAAGGTGAACTTTGCTGTAAAAAGATGATGTCAGATTCTCCATTCAAGTAAGAGTGAAAGTATTTTTGTAAAGGGATCACTAGACACCCTTATATTTAATTTGTTAGCCCCCATTTTCTATTGGGAATCTGTATTGTATGCATCCCATTCCTCAAAATGATTAATAAATGAGATTGAAAAAAGAAGTGGAAAACAATCTACAAAACAATCTTTTCTAATAGATACAGGTCCCTGACGTGTTTGACCTCATGATCCCTAAGTCTGAAGAAGGCCAAGTACAAATAGTTGGAAAAGTCCAAAGCAAACATCTCAGGAGAGAAGCTCCGAACCACGAGGATTTTGATGATATCGAGGACAAATATGGACAATGCTTGACTGTAAAAATCGGGGCTGTGGCCCTAGACAAGGATAGGGTAGCAAATGGATAATGAAGATTTACATTTTCTAGTTTAGGTCTAATCATTAATCTAAAGAATTCCAAACCTTCAGTGGGTGCCATATCCACTCCAAGACATCAGAGGAAGATGAACGTGATAAAGAAGTGCAAAAACAGGAAGATGAAATACTGTATGTATAAGGATGTACGTGCCACGGTCTGAGCTTTATGGATGAGCCCAAAACTGGTAACGGATACCATGGCTATGGCAGACACAATGCAAAACATAAAAGGGCAGTGGCAAAGGCTGGGGCAAAGTACAACCCTGCTGGGGAAGCCATCATAGTCTCAGTGTAATGTCCTCACTATAGTCATAGTATAATGCCCCCATCATGTCCCCACTATAGTCACCATAAGATGTATAGTTATGTATAAAATTCAATATTCTTAGATAATGTTTTATGAATGACGGTGATAATTATAATTATAAATATCTGATAACCTATAATCACATATATTGTCATATATTACTAACAAATAAAATTATGTCAAATTGATGATGTATCTGTTTTTCATGTACAAATACTTGATTATAATTGAATTATATTGGAATCCCTTACAGTAGATGTAAACTTCTCACTCATGCAGAGCTTCGGCACTTTTATTATAGAACTGAAAGGGACCTCTAAGAAAAAATGTTATTGGTGATGGGGGTGCCAGATCTTGTCTAATGTTGGAGGCTAAGCAGTGCTGGGCCTGGTTAGTACCCTCTCCCCCCCATTTGATATTTTACCATCCTCCAACCACTTACTTTTCCCCTGCCCCACCTCCGCTTGCCTTCCCCCTCCCCTAACCCCCTTCTTACATAAAACACTACACTCCGCCGTTTATTTAAATAACCAATTAACATACCTTTGCATAAATAAACTTTAATAACTTAGACATACATAACATTAATGAACCTTAAATAACATACAGAACCAAACATAACATTAACACATTACCCTGAAACATGAATAAATATAAATAACTATATAAATAACAGTGCAATAACTCTAACTCTATACTTTACTTCCATTATTAACCCTTAACATTTAAATTAACCTCTTTTAACATTTTCCTATTTTTACCAGGCTGCAGATCCTGAAAGGTAAAGCCCGCCCATTTGCAATGTTTGCAAACCACCATAACCACCGCTAAGGCCCCTAGGCCCACCTTGCCTCTGGGGCCCACCTTAAACATCTTAAAGGGGCACTCCAACGATGCCTCTTCACCATCAAAATTACCACGGGCACTTACCTTCCCCCCGACCCCAACCGCCAACTGAACCTAAACTTTTAGGGAGGGAGGGTGGGAATTTTCTTCTTGAAAACCTGACGACCTCTGACACAGCCCCCTTTTATCTATATAATATCTCCACCCCTTTTAATATCCATCCTCTCATTTTCCTTCTCCTCCCTCCGTATCTTTCAAATACCCCAATCCAACACCTTCGCTGATAACTCCAGCCCCCCCTCACTCCTTTCCCTGGGCAGCCACTTACACCCCTGTCATAAGGCCCTGCTCCTATTAATGCTGTGAGCCTTTCTTTATACTTACTATAATAAACAATCTATTGGGTGGGTTGGGCGGTCGGTCGGCCGGTCGGCCGGTCGGTCAAGAATGCAGTAGCGATGTGGGAAGGTAGTTGTCTTTTAAACCAAAGATTGTGCATTCAATCCACATCTGTTCCTGGATATGAAACACCCAACCCATTTTGCAGAAACCGTATACCTTTGAAGTTTTTTCTTACCTATTGGTACTGCACCCATCATTTTCAGGAAAAAGAGAATGATGGGGCAATCTTTGTTCAGTCATTAGAAGATATTACGTATGGACAGGTATTATGTAGTAGCAGTATACCCACCAACCCACAGACAAGGTGCAGAGGCTAAGTGATAAGATGTTAGTTTTGTCACTCAAAGACCATGGGGTCAATATCCTATGCCTTGTCCTGTAACTCTCATAGTAATGCCCTGAACAAATAAATTGCACATTTTATGATAATGTTGTTTTAATTCAGTTAGAAGATTTTATGTAAACTGATACAATACCCAGCATTTTAATAATTATGGTACCACCTGTGTTCAGGCTTAAGAAGATATCACGTATGGACATATATTGCATAGTAGCAAAATATGCCACAGTTCACATATAGGGCACAGTGGCCAAGTGGTAAGGCGTTGGTCTCGTAAACCAAAGAACATGGGTTCGAACCCCATCTGTGCCTTTGTTTCATTATCAGCCTCATTTACAGAGGAGGGTCAATGTGTATATTGTTGGATGACCAAACACCATCAGTTTATTACTAGTAATGGAACATACTATTTACCACAATAGGAGAGGAGTCCAGGCCTCTATATCTCAAAGTCTATTTACCGAGGGACAAATAATAGGATCATTATCTACATCCACCTCTTCATGTACAATACAGATTGTTCTATTATATGTAGGTAGGATTACTAAATTCAATGAAATGCTTATGTGTTCATTCCCTCAGCTTGATTAAGATGTAGACAACATAGAAATAGGATTGGCTACCCCAACATGTCTCTGGTGGAGATGGTGGTGCATGTGGAGTATAGGGAAGGATGGGAGTTATATCATTCCAGCCTGGCCAATCAAGGTGGCTGAAGATCCAGCACCCAGCGGAGGACCCGGTGAAGATGGTGCTGCCCATGATGAAGAAAAAACAGATGAGTGTAATTAAAACATTTAACTCAGGCAGGTTCATTTATTTTATTACAGAAGGGACATCACCTATTCCTTCCTCAATAAAGGACCTAATTATGTTTGGTGGCTCTTTAACGGTTAACTTAACTTCGCTTTGAATTAAACAAACAAAATCTGCAATTTTTTTTAGATTTAAAACAAAAATTCTATCTGATAAAAAAGACTGCATGAATATTGGGATGAAAATTATTTCCAAACACATGCTAACATTTGGAAGATTTGGTTTGGCCTTGAATAGGTGAAGGAACTTTGGACTGAACTCAAACCATTTTTTTCTTAAATCTGGGCTTGGAAAGTTTTAATCGTATCTTCATCCATTCGCCATATCACATAGCTGTATTTTTGGCTCAACAGCGTGGTGGCAGATGGTGACAGAAACACATAAGCCTCCAGTGTCATATTGATTTGAATACTTTTCAGATCTTTGTTCAGTTTTGTATGTAAAGTGACAGTGACAATGGCAGCTGCCATGACACATGTATATTACATTATTATATATATATATATACACATATGTATATTGCACCTTACTGGGCTTTCCCATCTACATGATCACATCAATCTTAATGAGCAGAGACAGCTCACCTCCACCTGTGCCCCAGTAATACCCCCCAATACTGACCAGCCCAATGATCCACTCCTGTTCACATTAGTGAGAGATCCAGCATCACCGGTGGGAAATCCAGTGGTAATTTAATGCATTTAGTAAATTGATAAGAATAAACAGTTGAAACCTGGCCAAGTACAAATAGTTGGAAAAGTCCAAAGCAAGCATCTCAGGAGAGAAGCTCCAAACCACAAGGATTTTGATGATATCGAGGACAAAGATGGACAATGGTTGACTGTAGAAATCGGGGCTGTGGCCCTAGACAAGGATAGAGAAGCAAATGGATAATGAAGATTTACATTTTCAAGTTTAGGTCTAATCATTATTCTAAAGAATTCCAAACCTTCAGGGGGTGCCATATCCACTCCAAGACATCAGAGGAAGATGAACCTGATAAAGAAGTGCAAAAACAGGAAGATGAAATACTGTATTTATAAGGATGTACGTGCCACGGTCTGGGCTTTATGGATGAGCCCAAAATTGGGAACGAATACCATGGCAGACACAATGCAAAACATAAAAGGGCAGTGGCAAAGGCTGGGGCAAATTATAACACTGCTGGGGAAGCCATCATAGTCTCAGTGTAATGTGGAGTATAGGGAAGGATGGGAGTTATATCATTCCAGCCTGGCCAATCAAGGTGGCTGAAGATCCAGCACCCAGAGGAGGACCCGGTGAAGATGGTGCTGCCCATGATGAAGAAAAAACAGATGAGTGTAATTAAAACATTTAACTCAGGCAGGTTCATTTATTTTATTGCAGAAGGGACATCACTTATCCCTTCCTCAATAAAGGACCTAATTATGTTTGGTAGTTCTTTAACGGTTAACTTAACTTAACTCTGAATTAAACAAACTAAATCTGCAATTTTTTTACTTTAGACTGTGCATAAATAATGGGATGAAAATAATTTCCAAACGCATGCCAACATTTGGCCTTGAATAGGTGAAGGAACTTTGGACTGAACTCAAACCATTTTTTTCTTAAAGCTGGGCTTGGAAACTTTTAATCGTATCCTCATCCATTCGCCATATCACATAGCTGTATTTTTGGCTCAACAGCGTGGCAGATGGTGACAGAAACACATAAGCCTCCAGTGTCATATTGATTTGAATACTTTTCATATCTTTGTTCAGTTTTGTATGTAAAGTGACAGTGACAATGGCAGCTGCCATGACACATGTATATTGCACCTTACTGAGCTTTCCCATTATATGATCACATCAATCTTAATGAGCAGAGACAGCTCACCTCCACCTGTGCCCCAGTAATACCCCCTAATACTGACCAGCCCAATGATCCACTCCTGTTCACATTAGTGAGAGATCCAGCATCACCGGTGGGAATTCCAGTGGTAATTTAATGCATTTGGTAAATTGATAAGAATAAACAGTTGAAACCTGTAAAATCATTCTTACCGTACAGCATGTTTTTCACTAAAACTTTTGCACAATATTGAATATATTATAATATAAAAATAACGGAGTGATCTACTGCTGCAAAGTCCAGAGCAAGAAACAAGATGTGAGACCTTGGCTGAGGAAACCCCGGAAGACCTCACGATCCCTAAGTCTGAAGAAGGCCAAGTACAAATAGTTGGAAAAGTCCAAAGCAAACATCTCAGGAGAGAAGCTCCAAACCACAAGGACTTTGATGATATCGAGGACGAAAGTGGACAATGCCTGACTGTAGAAATCGGGGCTGTGGCCCTAGACAAGGATAGGGTAGCAAATGGATAATGAAGATTTACATTTTCTAGTTTAGGTCTAATTATTACTCTAAAGAATTCCAAACCTTCAGGGGGTGCCATATCCACTCCAAGACATCAGTGGAAGATGAACCTGATAAAGAAGTGCAACAACAGGAAGATGAAATACTGTATGTATAAGGATGTACGTGCCATGGTCTGAGCTTTATGGATGAGCCCAAAATTGGTAATGGATACCATGGCTATGGCAGACACAATGCAAAACATAAAAGGGCAGTGGCAAAGGCTGGGGCAAATTATAACACTGCTGGGGAAGCCATCATAGTCTCAGTGTAATGTTCACATATAGGGCACAGTGGCCAAGTGGTAAGGCGTTGGTCTCGTAAACCAAAGAACATGGGTTCGAACCCCATCTGTGCCTTTGTTTCATTATCAGCCTCATTTACAGAGGAGGGTCAACATATATACATTGTTGGATGACCTAACACCATCAATTTATTACTAGTAATGGAACATACTATTTACCACAATAGGAGAGGAGTCCAGGCCTCTATATCTCAAAGTCCATTTACCGAGGGACAAATATTAGGATCATTATCTACATCCACCTCTTCATGTACAATACAGATTGTTCATTTATATGTAGGTAGGATTACTTAATTCAATGAAATGCTTATGTGTTCATTCCCTCAGCTTGATTAAGATGTAGACAACATAGAAATAGGGTCGGCTACCCCAACATGCCTCTGGTGGAGATGGTGGTGCATGTGGAGTATAGGGAAGGATGGGAGTTATATCATTCCAGCCTGGCCAATCAAGGTGGCTGAAGATCCAGCACCCAGGTTCACATTAGTGAGAGATCCAGCATCACCGGTGGGAAATCCAGTGGTAATTTAATGCATTTAGTAAATTGATAAGAATAAACAGTTGAAACCTGTAAAATCATTCTTACCATGCAGCATGTTTTTCACTAAAACTTTTGGACAATATTGAATGTATTATAATATAAAAATACAGGAGTGATCTACTGCTGGAGGAAGAGACAAGTGAGAGTTGCTCCAGCCTTGTCAGAGCCTCCATACTGAGCTGGAATTGCTTCCTTCCTCTACTATAGTTTGTTCTATGGAGCGCTGTGTATTAAGATTTGACAATGGCAATGTAAATCAGCCTCTCGGTGCTGTTGACCAGCGGTTCTAGCCATCCCCCCTGCAAGGGAACCCCTTCCCTCTTGACATTTTAAAACAGCACCCAGGAATCAAGAGGTTCAGATCCCCAATAAACTTCATTCCAGTCTGGCTGGTTATTCAGAGCAGGCTGGGATAGTTACATGACGAGGCTTTCTGTTCCTTCCCACCATAACCTTCATGGTGTACATACTGATTGGGTCCCTAGCCCTTCATAGAAGGAAACATTCTCTTTTGTTGGGGACATTTTAGATATGTCCGAGAAAAAGGAACAGACAAACAACTGTCTAAAACTATACACTTGTAATAATTTCCATCACAGATTGTTTCCAGCAAAACCAGGAATTTACAAGCTCTGTGCAGTTCATTCTTTGGAGGGTGAATGGGTGGGAGGCGTTTCTTGCATTTTCCCCATAGGAAACAGCAATGGACATTAGCTGCTGGTAGATCACTGCGTGAGATTGGGGGACAGTTTTATAGACACTTGATTTTCAATTAGAAATGACAAAATTATCAACATAATTAGTCAAGATCTATATAAAGATTAAGAAGGGACCATCATGAACATTCTTGGACATCAAAGAACTTCCTGGGGCACTTTCTGGCCAAGCAGTGAATAGAAGTCCCCCCAACAGAACAACAGAAAAAAAGTTGTTTTACCACCTCCTTGCTTTATCCAAAGCTAAAAATGAAAGGTTTTGTCTTTACATACTCTTTCGGATGTTCTCATTCCTTTAATCCTGCAAACTTCCCTTTATTTGTTGGATAATGCTCATAGCATCTTCTCTTTTCAAGCATTTACTTTTGTCCAACAAAGGTGGCTCATCTATGTTGCATGCTGTCAGGTTCTTCAAAAGTTCCTCTTTTGGGACATTCAAGCAAAGATTGTTAGGGAGATGGAACGCAAAAACTAGATGATTCCAAACACTCCATACTTTATATTTTTCTTCTCTGATATTAGAACAATTGTTATTTTTATTATAGAAAGCACATGGCATGGACCATTCCCTCGGGTCGCTACCTTTTGCAGAAATCTTTACTGTCAAGACACTGGAGGTGGACTCGGGTCTCCAGTACAAAATTCCTCTTTTCCTGTAGACAAAAAGATTGGATGTAAGGTTACTACATACTGTGGGCACCATTGGGAGGCTCCCAAACTGGTCACTATTGTCAGGACTGTGCACTAATATATAATGAGCAATCTCCTGTTTGTACATATCAGTACCCAGAATCCTCAGCTGTGGTTCTTCACCTCTACAGTGCTGAGCCTGGTACAAATCCAGAAGAGAAAACAATGGGAAGGAAAACTTGAAGTTGCCATAACGTGAAGCAGATGCATCAAAAGCTGGAGAATTGGCAAATTGTTCTTTAATTTTGTCTTCAAAATACCAGGGGGTCCTTGGTGGTAGCACTTTCTTTACATTATCATACGACTTTTCACGTGCGGCCTCGATGTCTTCTGAAGCTATGCCTGCACTCCAGAATGAGAGGTCACTAAATCCAGGTCTGGAGGTTTTTTTGAATATCCTAAAGCCCTCCTGGTTGTAGATTCTCTCCATGCTTGCCTGGTCAGTAACATGCTGTAGATATGAGACTGGAAACTCTTGTTGAATGAGTTGAAAATCATGAAATTTCAGTTTTTTAATGGTTTCTACCATTTTCATCCCACTGGCATTTACTTGTGATTCATCTCTATCCAGGATGTCATAAATATCAGCTACAGATAAAAGTTTTCCTTTCACATAATGGCCCTGACATCCTCTTGAGCTGGTGAAGCTCTGAAGCTCCACGTTCCTCAGGTTCCCTGAAGCCCATGACTCTGCCATAGTTGATGTTTCTTCTGGTGTGATTCTCTTCTCTCTCCAGTCTGAATTGTAGATATGTCATGTATCAGGGAAATAAAGTATTGTAACCGCACCTACACCTACATCTCAAGAGAAAGTAAGATAAAATAAAATGTATCATATGAGTGATGTGGAACATGGGTGTAACAGTACATTAAACATTTGCACCTGTAACAGTAGACCAAAGTATCATGAAGACTCTGATATCAAATACAATAAACAAAGCCAATAAACTCATTGATTTAGTAGATGACTAATACCCCCTGATTCTTTCCATATTTCCACGCAAAAAGCGTTACATTTTTCTTGCATGAAAATTTATTTTACAATGTAGGCTATAATCTGAAGGCATAACTCACTGAAATATGTCCAATAATTATTAAATGTAATATTAAACTTTAAATTAAAAAGCACAAACATCTGTTTTAAAAAAATAAAAAAATAGTTAAACATGTAATATAACTGTACAGTAGCATGTATAATATATATAGTATAATTATATATAATAATTATATGGAGATTTCCTTCACCAGGAAACCCGGAAATCGTCTCTGCATTCGCCGGCTGAAGATCGGAGGGAGAAGACATGTCCGAGGAGCTGCGGGGACCAGCAGGAAGCCGGAGGATGACAGAACAGAACAAGGTAAATGTATTTTTTTAATCTTTTTAGCGGCCCCAAGTGTTACTCGGAATTACCGCTTTTTGTGTGGTAAATCCATTCCAAATCACACTAGGGGGGGTCACTGGGGGAGTTAACAGAGATGGAGGGACAACTTTGGTATATGGTAGGCAACCCCACCAAAAAGTCTAAAACAGGACCATACTTCCCTAATAAAACAAGGGTTTTACCCAAATTAATTCCACTATAGTTTTTCCACACAAAGGAGAACAAAAAACATTGTCTTTATGACCAAGAGTTTGAACTGTGTTTAATAATGACTTTTATATTCCCCACAATTACTTGGCTCTCTTTGTCATACTTCCATTCTATGCAGAACTTGGGCAAGAGGGGTGTCATAGTTTCAGGTACTCATCTGTAAGCTGCAATACATGTCTAGAAACTTTGGAATACAACAAGATCTCAGGAAACTTGGATGAATACTGAAATTTTATTATCTCATATATGAGCAAGGATTCTGCAAAAATGATCAGACCAGAGGTCAGAGGGGAATGGCCGGACTGGTTCCAGATAGAAAAGCAACTCTGAATGCAACTCTGAACATCTCTGAATACAAAACATGTCCAACCTTGAAGAAGATGAACTGTAACAGCAAGATACCACTCTGACTGCCAATCCTGCCAATTAAGAACAGACACCTAAGGTTACAATTTGCACTAGGTGAACAAAATTGGACGAGAGAATTGGAGAAATGTTGCCTGATTTTATTAGTTCCATTTTATGGATCCATTCTGCTTTGTGTCAATGGATCAAGTTGGTGGTGGGGGAATGGGTTGGAGGAATATTTTATTGGCATGCTTTGGGCCCCTTAGTACCAACTGAACATTGTTTAAATGCCACAGCCTACCTTAATATTGCTGTTGACCACGTCGATCCCTTATAACCACAGTGTCCCCATCTACTCATGGTTACTTGAAGAAGTATAATAAGCCATGCCTCAAAGCTCAAATCATCTCAGACTGGTTAATCGAACATGATAATAAATTTATTTGGGCTTAAATGGCATCCACGGTCAGTTTGAGATGAATTGAGCTTGGTAAGCTGGAAGTAACCATTAGAAGATGGGCACACTGCAGTCATAAAGTGATTGACCTTGTCATCAGCAATACTAAGGTAGGTTTTGGCATTTATTGCTCATTTGGCACTAAAGTGTGCCAAAAAAAAAAATCCCAATATGTACCAATTCACCACAGTATCTTTAAAATGTGGTGGAAATGGAAATTTACACCATGGACAGGCAGCCAACAAATATGCATTACCTATGTGAGGCTATAGTATGTACAGAACCAAAATTACAAAAATGTTGTCTCTGTCCAAATATTTTTGGACGTAACTGTATATATATTTATATAATAGTACCAATTATATATTTATATTTATATAGTGATACCAATGAGTATTTGAAACAAGAAGAAGGAAACCAGGATGGAGAAAATGTTATACGAAACTGAGATCTGAAACTGTATAGACCTTTGTTACTTTCAAAGGTCACTGATACCTAGTGAGCTCTTTGCAATATCTCTGCAAATGGAACAACAATGAGTTGCAAAGTATTAACACTTTATAGTGAGAATGAAAGTATTTACAAGAGCTTTTGTCCCTCACGGGAGAACACCATTGAATGGGAAGCATATTTATTTTAAAAGCATTGACTTGTCGCCTTTTGTTGTATCTTGTATTTATGTGCTAAGTTTAGTTGTTTGCACTTTATTTGGGAGTTGTTTCAATATAAATGAAACAACTCCCAAATAAAGTGCAAACAACTAAACTTAGCACATACAGTATATTTATTTATGGATGTAATGTGTTTTATATAGCATGTCGTGTTTTTTTACATCATATACAGTGTTGCCAAATGATGTATTGTATTCAAAAGGGTATTTAAAACTCCTATTTATGTTTGAAGAACCAACACAACTTGGGAATTTGTATTCCAACCTCTAGCGACTCATGGGCTAACATTGAGCTACTTATCACGTAGGCATGAAAGCGGAAAGTGATTTGTTTGGTAACTGCATTTTGTGACAGATTGCATAGTGAATAAAATGGCAGGAATATGACATTATGCGGAGTGGAAGACAATTTCCACTTTCTATTTTACTAAAATGTCTGGAAATAAAAATGGATCTTATGGCTTGGGTGTGAAAGTAGACAACAGGATACAATGGACATCATACATCTAATGCCATGAAGGGTCGTTTTTGTCTCTAATTGCTAAAATATTATAGTATGTGGAATTGGTTAAACTTTATTTTGTATTGCTTACTGCATTATTTATGTATTTATTATTTATCTTTATTTATGTATTTATTTTCTATTACTTACTGCATTATAGGGTCTATTTATGTAGCATTGTAACTGAAGTTTACATTCCCTTGTGGAGAATCTCCCTCATATGTATAATTGAAAGAGAGAAGTCCTAAGGTACCATGGGTATCAATGCTGATACCATATCCCTTTAAACATGAATGTTAGGTACAGACACAGTTATTTAAAAAAAAAAATACTTTGTTTACAATAAAAAGATATACATTTTTTATGCAGAAATAGAAAAAATTACCAATAATTATCATGTAATGAATATTTAATGGGAACCCCTTGCCAAAAAATTAAATAGGTATTCAGATGTTCATGCACATCACAGTACAAGGAAGTACAAATGCTAACTGATGTCATTCAGCGCGCTTCACAGAACTATTCTCCTTTTTCAGAAATGTTGACTGGGAGGTAATAGATTCCAAAAAGCGGTGCTTCTGTATACTCTGCGCCAAGTGTCCCCAAGCACCAATTTCTTTTGGAATCTATTATCTCTCAGTTAACAAAATTTCCTTGACAGGCAATGGACAGGCATAATTTTTTTTCCGTTGCAAGTGTATATTTCTACTCTACTTTACCATGGCCTTACTCAGATCTTGTTGAAATACAGTCCATTCCACGGGTGTCCTTTAAAAGGTTTATTTCAAAAACAGGAATGAGTGGAATGCCCAGCAGTAGCTCATCTTCTCAAGCTGGTGGATCCATTGTGGACCCAACTTCTCCTCTTGTAGAGTAGCATCCATTACAACATGAGGTAATAGCCCCAGGTCTTAGCCTAGGAAAGACATTCCCATTATTAATTAATTGTGAAGTTTATTGCATATACATATTTTATTTACCCACATTCAGAAGGTGGTGAGCTTGACAATAAAGGCTTTTAGTTTTTTTTTAAATCCTGGTGCTAGGAATACAAAACTGAACAGCTGGCTATAGGGGGCTGCGGCCCTAAGATGGGTGGCTCCTGTCCCCAACATTAGGCGACAGGATGTTATGTGGCCCTGGAGGGCAGACAGCAGTATGGTCGGTGCTGAGAGTGGGGGAGTTGTGCTGTCTCAAGACGCAGCACCTCCAAGCTTGAAAATGAGGGCACAGTGAGTGAGCCGCGGTGGAGGGGGACTCCTCCAAGCGGGCCACGTGTGCATCAGGCCAGGCATGAACAGCTACGGAGTACTTGGTCTCCGCATAAGATGTCTGCGGGTAATATTGGCTCCTCAGGGGTAGATGGTGTCCACCAGAAATTGAGGGGAGGAGCAGTGGGGCTCAAGAAACATGGTAGTGGGGGTGGGCAGGCACCCACACAAGGGGTTTTGGTGACTCGGCCAGGGGGGAGGTTTATGTCTGTTTTGAGGGGCCCTTGGGGGCAGTTTAAAAAATGGAGACGTGAGTTGATTTGGAGTGGTGAGTACATTGATCTTTTTTTCTTTGCTGCCATTGGAGCACTTCAATGTGGGTATGTTGGAAGGTGAGTGGAAAAAGGGAAAAGAGGAATCACTGAGGCAAATTTGCCAGCGTCCTAGGAGAGAAGGAACCTGAACATTACTACCTGGACACTATCGGCGAAACGTATGGGGTGTATGGAAGCATAGCGTGACTGCGATACGATGAACAACAATTTTACTTTGAAGGAACTGCAGTCCCTTTTAGGTAATCTTAACTTTGCATGCTGGATCATGCCGATGGGGTGCGTTTTTGCAAGACAGTTGGCGGCTGCAACTTTAGGGGTGCATTTTATTGGATTTACCAAGGCGTTGCGGGAAAATTGGAAATGTGGGAAAAGTTTTCTGAATACAATGGTAGGTCAGTTTGGATGGAGGGGCCTTGTGGACTTGGAATTGTATACAGATGGGGCTGGGTCATCTGGGTATGTGGCGTATTGGCAAGGGGCGTGAAGTGGGAGCCATCGCTGGAGAAATGGTGGGCAGCTGGATTACTGACAAACTTGGAGGCGCTGTAACTGTTTCCCACAGTGGTGGCGGTGGAATTATGGGATAGGGTGTTGGCGAAGAAACAGATTCCGTTTTGTTGTGATAACCCAGGGGTGGTGAATGTGTTCATGGCCTCATCTCCTCTGGTTATTCGACTGCTGAGACATTTGGTTTTGCTTGTTTGGTTGGGAACATTGCAATTTCTGCTGTGCATATTCTGGGGGCAGTTAGTAAGGATTCTTGCGGATTCTTTGTCTTAGTTTCGGTGGGACTGTTTTTGGCAACTGGCACCAGGAGCAAAGAGTCGGGGCATTCCTTACCCCCTATAGCCTTGGGATCCTAGCAGGTATAGTTAAGCGATCCGTTAGTTGGGCAACTTGGAAGGCATATGCTGCAGTTTGGGAGGAATAGAGGAGTTTTTGTGATGAGTGCAGATGGGCTAGGCAGGAAGAGGAATTTTTGAATATTTTGTTTTACTTCCTTTGAAGATGTTTTGAGAACGAGGTGTCAATCACACTGGTAATCAGAAAATTAGCAGGGCTGGCCTTTTTGTTTAATTTATTGGGCATGCCGGATCTCATGAAGGAATTTGTGAAAAGTAAAAACTGAAAGGTTTCCAGAAGGGAAGGAGGGTGGTGGATAAAAGGAGGCTGGTGTTGCTGAATTTGTTGAGGTGGTCTTGGGGCGTTTAGAGGGGATCTGTAGATCAAGGTTTGAGGTGCTGCTGCGTATTGGCTATTTTATTTCATTACTTTAGAATTGGGGAAGACCTGTGAATGTATATAGAATATATACTAGCCTTAGGTAAAGTGAGAATTAACTCAAACTATATTATGCTGTTTCAAAATGACTAACTCAGCTATTTGTGTTCTTTACTTTCTCTTCCCGGAGGCGTTGTGGCCTTGCACTGGGTCAAGTGAAACCAGCTGATAAGGAGACCACAGAAGCTGTGCAAGTGGAACCAGCAGATAAGGGGACCATAGAAACCGTAACCTCCCCAAGAAAAGTAATGAGAACAAATATGCAACAGCAGCAAAACAAGTAAAAAAATAACTTGTTGTCTTCAGGCAAACTAAAGAAAAGACCAGCCAAGAATTGGATGACCGGTGATGCAAGGAACTAAAGAATAGAAAATAGACTCTTTGGTTAAAGTTTTCTAAGACTCCTTTAGACAGAGGAAGGGACAGTCCCAACCTCTATTGCCATATCTGTTGTGAGTTTCCCACGCGTGAATAAAACCTTGATTCTTTTACTATACCTCAGAAGTTGTCGTGAATAATTGTCAACTTACCATTGACAGACCTGATTAAAAAAATTGGGTGATTTGAGTCACATCGTTTTCCATTATACATTGACCCAAAGGTTGGTTGGGTAGGGATTATGGGGGGGCTTGTGGGGGGGGGGTTATGGAAAGGGTACTGATGGTATATACACTGTTCTATTTCGGTCCATGTCTGGTCTGGATCATGGGGCACTCGTACAGTATGTGTGTCACGGGGCACAACAAGCGGATGGTCGGCACTTGGACATTCTGGGGGTCTATAGAAGTGAACAGGTGGATTGGAGTGCCTTGAATGCCATAGAATTTGGTACTACTAAAGAAACAAAGATTTGTGCAATGGGATATACAGCGGGCTGTCATGGTTCTACATGAAGGGGGGGGGGGGGTGTAAGGAAAGAGGAAAGTGTAAGAATTGATTTGTGACATCAAGTAGGGTTTCATCAGGCTGAGGACAGCTTTACCTCAATTGGTGGTGGTATGGTCTGATGTAGTGGCTGGGGCGCATTGAATGGGGGCTTAATCCTTGGCAAGTTTAGACAAGGCCCGGATTAAGCCTAATAAGGATATAGGGAGAATTGTGGCAAGGAATGGGGGGAATGTGGTTAGGCGTAGAAATTTGGAAATGGAGAGTAGGTTGTATTTAGGGAGGGATGGGGTTCATTTGACAGATGTGGGTATGGATCTCTGGTGTTTAGGGATTCAGGACGGGGTGCAAAGAGCTTTGAAGGTGTGAAGGAGCGCACAAACATGAGGTGTCCCCCTTGTGGCACATTGGCAGTGAGGTCCTCAAAGGAAGTTGGTTGGGGTAGTGTTTTAATGGGGGTGGGAGATTTCCAAAGAGGTGCGTGTTAAGGATCAGGGTTATAGTGGTCATGTTGTGGGACTGTGCTTTGTGGTGATATCATTTCTGAGCTTGGCATGATGCAGCTGGGAGCATACATATCTTGGTGGTGCAGATCCCAAAAGGGGGTTAATAGAAAGGGGGAACTTTGAGGATCGGTAACCAGATGATAATGTTTGGGAAAAATGTCTCCATTTAACCAACATTTGGTGTGGTGTATTTTTGTTGGGGTAGAGAGGGGAACTGACTGCGGTTCCCTGTTTGTACTGACTGTCAGGTGTTCAGTCTACAAGGGTTCATTACAATGTGCATATCCTCTGAATTTACTTTTTACTAGCAATAAGGCCTATGCACTCTCCACCTTTTTTTTACCATTTTAGGGATTCTTCTGCATTTAATGGCTTACTTCTTCAGTCTACTGAATGGCCTGCAATGATACAAATCCCACATATGTGCCTACCACAGCAGGCACTATACAGTATATATAATATACCGATTATACAAAATGACAAGACAAAGCCACATTATTCATTATAAGTGCATATTTACTAATATTTCTATACAACTTTACAAAGATAAAACCCAGCTCTATCCCCGCAACTGAATATAACATGGAGTCCTCCAAATGTATAAGTTGAGAATCGAGTATAAAAAATTATCAAATCTTTAAGTATACATGGTGAGAATATTATTATATATATTGTACTGAGTAAAAAGACCCCTGACCAGGACAGAACATCATAAAATATTTACAAAAAGTGACAATCAATGGGCATTTACCAAAATGGGTTCTAGATTGAACATACACTCATCTGTCTTTTATACCTATCAGGAGAATATCTATAAGTAGATCCCAATAATTAGAAAAACAATAGTAATTAGTATTAAACAAAATATTGGGTGAAAGTAAAACAATGAAGATTTTAAGGAGATTAGGAGGAGTTGTATGGTGTTCATCATTCCTTGAGCAAGAAATGAATTCTAGCTTTGTGGTCCTTGTTAATGTTTTTTTCGGTCAGCCATTACCCATGACTTCAAGGTTCTGCTATTCTCAGGAAGAAAGACAACACAATAAGAATGGTTGAAGACCAATAGGAAACGGAAAGAAAGTGAAAATAAACCATCACCATAGTCTGATATAGTAAAGGATGATCAGTAATTGGGAACCATCCCTGAAATCACTACTGGTTGTGTACCATAACACCTCCTCCATCCACCTCTATCCAAAGTTTTATTATCTAACTAGATCTACCTAGTATCACAGGTAACCCATAGCACCCCAGGTCCTCTCTGGCTGAGGCTTCTACCTTAGGCAGGTTCTAGGGTAGAAAAAAAAAGACCCACCCAGCCTTTCCCTTTGTTCTTGGTAGGGAACAGTTTCTATAAAACCTGCAACCACTGGTTTCTTTACTAACACTGGGTTCTTTTTCCAATCCCCTGCCTATCCAGCCTTCTAAAAGGATCAAAAACCAAAAAATAGGAAAAGTATGCCACCTATCCTGAACCCATGCTTGCATTCCTGTAGAGCAGGTAATGAAGTTGAGCAAGGTATTTGGGTGAGGGGTCAAGCAAAAAGCATGGTATAGGTTAGGTCAGTCCAGGCAGTAGGCAGGAGAGGCCATACAGGACAAGGCTGGTAATGTATACAGTCAATAAAAACACTACTGCCTGTGTGCCTCAACAAAGAGGCTCAATGCTCCAAAATGGGAAGCATTCCCATTGACCGATGCATGTCACGGATGGGAACACTTCACCTTATGTACCTCTCAACTCAACTGTTGTAGGCTGCATCAGCATAGCTCAGAAGAGATATGAAGATAAAAAGATATGAAAATGTCTCTGGAATGTAAGGAAGGGCATGGGTGGGTATGTGTTAGGACTGAAAAGAATTGATACTTTAGGTTGCATAATCTGAACTAAAACACAAGGACATTCATCTTTTTCTCCCTCCATGACTGTGTGGTCCATTTTGCTGTGTGCTTCGGGTCATTGTCATCTTGGAACGTGAACCTTCTCATTGTCAACGAGAGCAGGTTTTCCTCCAAAATGTAACAGTATTTTGCCCCGTTAATTTAATTATTATTTAAATCGTGACCAGTGCAAAGAAACACCCCACAACAGGATGCTACTACCTCCATTCTTTGCTGTAGGTATGGCGGTCTTTGGAGAGTAAGCTATATGGACTTTATGCCAGATGTACCCTCTGCTGCCATATAGTTTGATTTTGGCCTCCACTATCCATAACCTTTTTTACTTGACCTTAGATTATTGACAACGTCTTTGACAAAGCTTAATCAAATCTTTATGTGACCTGCAACTCGGCCATACTTGTGATATTGTTGTCACATGAAGCCAATGACCACTCCTTGCCAGAAATCCCTGACCGGAGGGGCACAAAGTGCTCATTGCCTAAGGACCCTATAGCAACCTCTGGTTGAGAAAAACAATAAAAAAATGTTTTTTCATTGCAGCTGTTCATTTCTTCCCTTCTCAATCTTAATCATATTCCTTTATTTCAAAGTGTTACATTTTTTTTACTAGAAATAACCAATTGAAACCTCAATGACTTGAACAAAAAGCTTGATCTACATTTTCTTGAACCTATTTCTATCTAAAGCACTCATACCGATGGGTGTCCACCAGTAAGTATCAGAAGATCTGGAGATAAAGGACGCTACATTTCATGTAAATCCTTTATCATATTCCAAGCCACCCTATAGGTCCTACACATAAGCTTGTTTAAACCCCTAAAGTTAAGCAGTCATGAGTTTGTTTTAAATGTTAGCAGCAGGCTCTCAGCTTTTATGCAAAAGTAATTTGGGAGTGAGAGAAAAATATGGGGGGGTTCTATATATAGCATATAAAATTTACTGCTTTGTTTGATTGTTTTTAGAGAGCAGCACCTGCAACAGAAACGGCAACAGCAACAGCGGGATGACCCTTAAAGCCGAGCACAGAATGGCCTTGAAGGCTGATTGAGACTTTTGCAGTTAGAACCAGTTTGAATAAGAATCCACTTTGAACTTTTATGCTTATATGGACTGCCGAGTATACGTTATTAGACATTCAGCTTAATGACTACTAGATAACGGCCTAAGCCCCCCTATACAGGAGTGATTCTGTGTGTCTATAAAGATTGATGGATTTTCTGATTTTAGTTAGAATCTCTTTGCTTTTACTGCTAAGCATTTGATTTTCTCTGTTCTACCGGTCTCATCTCTGATGGTCCGTATGGAGACCCCCTAAAAGAACCGGACAGGATCTTGTAAAGCCTGGTATTGAAGTTTAATTTCCTCCCCTCCTTTATGGTTTTCAAGCTCCCCTGGCAGCCAAGACCAATGTCAAAATCATTTCAGTATAGCTGATGGGGAACAGGAAGTAAAGGTCACGTACCCAATCCCTCCTCCGAGCAGTGAGCCTAGGAGCGTTGTATTCCATGGTGCTTCTAGGATTACAGTTATACAAATTTTGGTTTGATAAGCCATTATGGTAACTACCATCATTTATTCTGCAGGCCCTTACTTTAACCCCCCTAGCAGTATTTCGGAGTGACTCCGGGTTTGATTTTACCTGGTAATCTGAGTCACACTTGGAGTCGCTTAAAACTTAAAAAAAAACACTTACCTTGCTCAGTCAGCATCCCCCGGGGTCCTGTCAGTCCCCACACATATTTCGGTGAGTTATGCCTAAGGATTATAGCCTACAATGTAAAATAAATTCCATGCAAAAAAAAAATGTAACGCTTTTTGCATGGAAAATACAGACAGAATTAGAACGCTAGGGGGGTAATAAACATATATAATATGTGGAGGGTTTTCAGTAAACCTTAGACAAAAAAATAAAATGTTAATTAGGCACATACAAAGTTGAAAAAAAAAATACTTAGGCGGTAAAATTGTAAAAGCCCATGCTTAGGGAAAATGCTTTGGATGGAACTTCTGTATGAAGGGTTTACACTGTTCCTTCCTCACAACTGCTACTCTAATTTCTTGTTCCTTTGCTACAAAAACATGGTACCTGTATGATAAACATAGCATGTGAAGGCTGTACCTCTGTAGGATGGAAGCATGGGCCATAATACAATTTCTCTGGCAGGGTCTGCACCCACTGAACTTTGTGTAGTGCACATGGAAGCCCCAATGGAATGAGATGACCTGGGTCCCATGCATGGTACTCATGTTCTTGTAGTAATACAGTCCATATGTGTCTTTTGAAGGGTTATATGCAAAAAAACATGGGGGGAGGGAGGAGGAGAAGTGAAATACCCGACAGAAGGACAGGTTCTAAAGCTGGTGGTCCCAACATGGACCTCTGACCTCTCCTCGTTGAGTAGCATCCATTACAACAGAAGTTAATGCTTTGTGCCTGATTTATTCAAACTCTACAAGACTTGAGCCTGGGTGATCCAGCAAACCTGAAATAGATGTAGTTTACAAATGAAACCAAATTATAGGAAATCATTTTATGAAATCCATTTCATAAATGCTAGCCATTTTAGAGCTTTAATGAATTAGGGACCATGCATTAACTTTTGTTGTCTAAGAAAGGCATCCATATTATTTATGAATTGGGGCGTTTATTATTTATATAATTTTTTAATCGCTTCTCTTTCAGCCGACAGGTGGTCAGTGTGAGTTTGGTTTTGCAAGTTTTTAGAATTGTTTCAATCTCCTGTGCTCGGAATGTACCTGTACCTGAACAGCAGGGTTTCCCTTTACACACACAGGTGAATGACTCTAAGGTGGGGTGTAACCATCTATTTCTCTCCAAAATGTATAGGTCCAAAAAAGGTATAAAAACTATAACCAGTTCTTTCAGAATATATACCGGGAATATAATGCTATATATTTTACCGATTAAACAGCACAGACCACCCAACCAGCGTTCAGTCAGAATACCATAGAAGATACAAACAGAAAGTGATGATCATTGGCAATTTATTAAAATAGGTTCTGAATTTAACACATAATCATCTATGTCATTTATATCTACCAGGAGTAAAACTATAACTAAATTACAGTAATTAGATTTAATAAAGATAAAGCCATTTGTATTAGAATTCAGTAAATAATGGAAAAAGTAAAAGATATGGCTGATGAAATCAACAAAGAAAAGATTGTACAGGAGATATGGCGTTTCATAGAAGGTGGTTGGTATCCAACATTCCTCGTGCTAGCCCAGCTTTTCCGGTTGATGTGTTTTCGGTCAGCCATCATTCATCAACTTCAGGTTCTGCTATTCTGAGGAAGAAAGAATTTAATAAGAACAGGTGAAAAGAAAATGGAAAAAAAGTGATAAAACAATCATGGTGATCAGATATAGAAAATGTTGTTTCCCAGGTTCTAATACTTTGCTTCACAACCGGGGTTCCTCCAAAGGTTGCTGGGGGTTCCTTGAGCAATGAGCAGTTTGTTCCGCTCAGGTCAGTTTAAGTGACACCAATGATCTCTTTGGTTATCGGTAAGGGTGACATTTTCCCAATGGCCAACAATATAAGAGACATTCTTCCCACTGACCACCACACTGATAAATTGTAAGCTGTTGATATAGTAAATACAGTAGGGTTTCCCCAAAGGCCTGAAAGTTTTTTCAAGGGATTCCTCCTTGAGCAAAAGGTCAAGAATCAATGGTCTGATGGTATCCTAGTGCAAAGTACCAATTCTGCCATTATTTGGTGCCTACAGTAACGCTACATTTCATACAACACTGTGAGAAAACCGTAGTATTGGCACCAAAACATTTAGGGTATGGCTCAGACTCACAGGTTAGGGATTTCGCTAAAGGATAGATTCAGATTTTGTGTGTGAAGGTAAGGATTAAATTACAAATAAGGCCGAGAATATTGAAGGAAAACTTGATTCAACTTCATCAAAATAACATGAAAATTCAAGTTGGATCATCATGCCTTGATGTGTATGGCTACAGGTTTCTTGCATGGGATGGTTAGTTGGGTGTAGAAATGGATTCCACTGGTTAGAAAAAAATAAAAATCCTATTATCCTGAAATGAAAGTTAAATATGACCAGTAATAATGATTTATAGTCACCAGCTGACTGCTGATTTTCCTGGAGAGTTTGTTGGCACCCCTTGGGGTATAAGATGATCACAAAACGAGGGGTAAAGCTGAATCTGTGCAAGAATCCTTTTCTGCTGACTTTCTAGGAAAGCACTATCTTTCTTTTAGAGAAAGCAGGATTCAAATATTACTAACACGTTTCACTCATTCATTCTTAAATCTGCCGTAACAACGATTCATTGATTTAATGTCTTTTTCTGTATGTTATTACAATATTGGATTTGATCTATTAGCTTGTTTGTAATCCAGTTTTCTGTACTGTGATCCATTCAAGTATATGTAAATCATGCTAATGAAATTCTCTTATTTGCTCCCTTTCAGTCTTTTTAACGGAAATCATTTTGAATCATGTTTGATAAATGTAAAAATATAATAAATACAAGCAATAGATACAAATCTTGAAAACATACCCAATAATCAAAGTTATGTAATCACAGACAATAAATTGTTTGCTCGTCTTATCAAATACATAACACAGGAAAACTTGTGGGCAGCAAATGACTATGAATATATTCCATGTGATCGCCCATTCATGCTATTTCATTATTGAACACTAATGAGTTATATTTTATTCATGTGAACCCTACAGGAAATTCAGAGGCTGATACAATCATTGATTTCAATATTTAACACTATATTCAGAAGCTGCTTGGAAAAGCAACAAGACACTTCCAACATCCGCAGAAAGTACCCATTACTAGTCATACTTTGTATTCCTTATTTACTTGCTATCTTTTCATTTTTGTACCAATTCATTATTATTATTATTATTTTTGGTATGAAACCCAGCCATTAGCCTGAACCCCCCTTCCTCATATATTTATGGTATATACAATTCTAACATAGCTGTACAATGATTAGGATTGTAGGTTTTTACCGTGAGATCTCTGAGTTTCTCCTTAACCTTCTGAAATCATTCTTCATTTTCAGGATAATACTCTTAGCTTCTTTTTTCTTCAGCTGTTTATTCACTTCAAGCAAAGGTGAATCATCTATACGACAGGCCGTCAGATTCTTCAAAAGTTGTTCTTTCTTGATCTCCAGGCCACAATGATTTGGAAGATGAAATGCAAAAATGAGATGATTCCAAACACTCCACAATCTATAATTTTCTTCTTTGATATGCGAACAATATCCCTCATCAATGTAGAAATCACATGGTATGGGGCATTCTCTCCTGGCTTTACCTTTTTCAGAAACCTTCACTGTCAAAACACTGGAGGTGGACTCGGGTCTCCAGTACAAAATTCCTCTTTTCCTGTAGACAAAAAGATTGGATGTAGGGTTACCCCATACTGTGGGCACCATTGGGAGGTTCTTAAACTTTTTACTCTCGTCAGGACTGTGCACTAATATATAATGAGCAATCTCCTGTTTGTACATATCAGTACCCAGAATCCTCAGCTGTGGTTCTTCACCTCTACAGTGCTGAGCCTGGTACAAATCCAGAAGAGAAAACAATGGGAAGGAGAACTTGAAGTTGCCATAACGTGAAGCAGATGCATCAAAAGCTGGAGAATTGGCAAATTGTTCTTTAATATTTTCTTCAAAATACTCGGCGGTCCATGATGGTAGCACTTTCTTTACATTATCATACGACATTTCACGTGCGGCCTCGATGTCTTCTGAAGCTATGTCTGCACTCCAGAATGAGAGGTCACTAAATCCAGGTCTGGAGGTTTTTTTGAATATCCTAAAGCCCTCCTGGTTGTAGATTCTCTCCATGCTTGCCTGGTCAGTAACATGCTGTAGATATGAGACTGGAAACTCTTGTTGAATGAGTTGAAAATCATGGGGTTCCATTTTTTCAATGGTTTCTAGCATTTTCATCCCACTGGCATTAACTTGTGATTCATTTCTATCCAGGATGTCATAAATATCGGCTACAGATAAAAGTTTTCCTTTCACATAATGGCCCTGACATCCTCTTGAGCTGGTGAAGCTCTGAAGCTCCACGTTCCTCAGGTTCCCTGAAGCCCATGACTCTGCCATAGTTGATGTTTCTTCTGGTGTGATTCTCTTCTCTCTCCAGTCTGAATTGTAGTTACGTGTCGTTTAACAGGTATAAAAGATATAGTAACCACACCTACACCTACATCAGGATACAGAAACACAAGTGAAAGTAAGAATAAAAATACTTTATCATATGAGTGATGTGGAATGTGGGTGTAACCTGCCTAACAATTCTATTTTTCTGTTATCTCTTATAATGTACAAACTTGTTTGTATTTCACACCTGTAAATTTCAAATGGAAACTAAAAAATCCTGAAGATTTTATTTTTAGATACACTAAACAAGGCCAATAGTACACTCCATGTAGAGTCGTTATTCAGCAGAAGAATATAACAGTTATGGGATACCAGCCTCAACTTTGGTATATGGTAGGCATCACCAAAGGGACTGGTACAAATCCATACAACCCAAGGAAAAATATCCAGGCACTCACCTGGATCACTTTGATTCCACTCCACAAGCTCCCCAGAGGACCCAGCAGAAGATGAGAGCTCCAAAGGTCACAGCTTCTAAGATGGCGGATGAGCCTATGGAGTACATGGAGACATTATCCAGGTATGGCAATTCTCTTTGTACATAAATGCACCGCACTAGATTACAAGAAACGGCACTTGAGGCGTCTCTCCACCTCCAACCCAGCTTGATGCTGAATAATAAGGAAACACTGACCCAACACTTGCAACCAATGGCAAAACATGGGGAACAGATGCATGAAATGCAGCAATGCATAAGTGATCTGGAGGTTCATTTATTAAAGTCCCACAACCAAAAGCAACAGATGGGGGTGCAGTACAATTTATTATTTGAAAAAGTCATTGATTTGGAAAATTGCTTGCGCCAAGAAAATATCTGAATCATTGGGTTACCAGAATCTTTTAAAGCCTCTGATTTGCATAAATTCTGCTCACTCATGTTGTCAAAAACTTTGGGGTCTAAAGCACCTATGACGGTGGAGAGGGTTTACAGAATGGGACCACTCCAACATAATAAATCATCACCAGGACCAATAATCCCCCAGTAGTTGGATTTTACTGACAAAATGCAACTTCTCAAACCATACCGGTCACAAGTCCAGTTTACAGTGGATGATAATAAAGTGCTGCTATTCGCAGATTATTCTGCTAAAACCACAAAACTGCGCCAAGTGTTCCAACCAATCTATAAGCAGCTCATTTCCAAAGGTGTGAAAATTGCGCTCATGTATCCAGTAGTACTGAAAATCTTCCTACCTGAGGCACAAATGTTTAAAGATCCTCCAAGCTGCTTCTTTTGTTAAAACAATGAAAGACAAAGTTCTCTCTAACAGAGATTTGGGAAGGTTTCCCCTCTCCAGGTCCATTCAAACATCTCCCTGTTCATCACCTAAATCATGAATCAAAGGTTAATGCGTCTTCACATTCGTGTGTGTTACCATGTCCTGTGCCTGCCAGTACCTGCTAGATCCATATTGATTGAGGACATTACGAATTCATTTTGGATAGTTAATTTTTTGAAATGGCCACAAAGTGGTGGCTGAAGACCGCAATAGACCTTACTGCATTAATATTGTTTTTGGGTTTTTACCTTTGCACTATTTTTGTAAAGACACAAGGTGAAAAATCGCATTCTTACTCATGATTATACCAGCTTTGGAAGTGCTCCACAATGGGAAAAGGAAGTCCATTGCTTGTTCTAATACATGGAACTCTTGTTTTTTTTCTAGTATATTATTTTTTTCTTTCCCAGGTTTTTTGAAAATTTACTTTGCAGCTCTCAATTTATAATTCTTTTCTTACGAATATTTTACTGGATGGTAGCTATTCCCAATCCACAGGGTTGCTCAGCGGGGTCAGCCTGGGGAAATATACTTATGGGCCACTAACTCTACGGACAACATACTCCGCTCTCTTACCTCCTTAGATGAAAACAGTGACCTGGAATGTTAAAGGCCTTCCCCCACCAAATAAACAAACCAAAGTGTTACGGTATCTAAAAAAGTTACAAGCTGATATTGCTGTCTTGCAAGGGACAAATTTATCTTCTTCATTTCACTATCTAATATGCAAACAGTGGGTGGGAGAGGTCTGGTTATCAAGCAGGAGTATTAATACTATTCAGCAAAAAGTTACAATACACAGTTCTAAGTAAGTCATGTGATCCTTGGAGGGGAGATGGGTAGCAGTTACAGTACAATTTTTGGCTAATTCTCTAACAGTATTGGCTTTTATATGGCCCCAACCAAGATAATGGAGCGTTCTATGAAACTATCACCAAGCATTTCCATAATGTGTCCTGTGTCCCAATATTGGCTGCCGGAGACTTCAACACTAGTGAGGATAAGACACAACCACAAAGGCACAGTGCTACTGTCTCCAATGACTGGTCCTTCTGCTCCTTTCTTTCATCCACCAATATGGTAGGCTCCACCAATGCAAAAGCACCAGGTTCTATAATAATAATAATAATAATAATGAGTTTTTTAAAAATACTTGTGGAAGAGGTGGCATTTCCATTGACAGCCCCATATAATGATATGTTCACCACATCTTTAAAACTACAACCTGGTCTTTTAGCCTACTTAAATGTATTGCTTAAGAAAAAGAAAATCCTCTTGACCCAGGATCCTACTGCCCCATGTCTCCCCTTAATCAAGATAGTAAAAATTTTGGCCGATCGTCTGGCACAGTTCCTCCGGAGATTGGTCAGTCCGGGTCAGGCCAGGTTTGTTTTAGGCAAATCTACATCATACAATATTAGGAAAGTATTATGTGTACTTGAACAGGTGCTTCTGTTGGGTCACTTGTCCACCTTGATGGCCTTGTTGGCACTGGACGCGGAGAAGGCTTTTGACAGATACAATGGTCCTGGTTGCATCTTGTGTTGTGCAAGTTTGGTTTTATAGGCTATATAACAATTTTTTTAGGTTCCATGTGCTTATCCCCCCATGGCTCATGTTATGTCTCATATGTTTTCATTGGGTAGAGGTACACATCTTGGGTGACACTATCTCTGCTTCTATTTAATTTATAATATAAGACCCCTGGCCAGGTGTTTTCAAAGCAATGCAATATTTAAAGGGGTCAGGGTACATGGAAGACAAATCAAGTTAGCAATGTTTTCTGATAATATCATGCTGTTTCTGAACATTCCAAAGAGGGGCTTACCAATTATAATTAAGCACATCTAGCAGTTTGGTACTTTTTCTGGATTTCAAATTCATTATAATAACAGCAAATTACTTTTTCTCCAGGCCTCCATACATTTAGAAACGTAGTCAAAAGCTAGGGCGTTGGGCCTTGAAATTGCTAGAAATCATATACTGCAACCTATTTAGGGGTGCAAATCATCCAATGTGTACCTGATATATATAAACTGAACTATGCTCCACATTTTGCTAAAATTACATCTGAACTTACTAGCTGGAAATATTTTCTGCTATCTTTAATGGGTCATTGCCATCATTTTAATATGATTAGTTTTGCAAGACTACTATACCCAGAGAATGCATGCAGCCTTTTTACTTTTTTGTGGCACAGCAAAACTCCACGTATAGCAAGATCCAAATTGTCACTACTGAAACAGCAGCTGGATCTGAATTTTCCAGATTTACGGAAGTATAATTTGGCAAGTCTTGTGTGTCATATGAAAGGTTGGTGGGATGGCATGTCTCACTATAATGTGGTTAAGCTGGAGGCTTTGTTTATTAGACCATGGTCTTTATTGGGCCAACTCAATACTCCTTATACAACAGTCCATTATAGGCTCCGTTCCAATTACGCTGATAGCGTGGCATGAAATTAAAAACTACATTAATGTCAGGTCCACTTCACTGCAGTGACTCCAATACACATACTCTGAGTTTTCCCCGGAGGTCCCAGTATAAAGCGGTGTCTTCCTGGGAAAAATGTGGTAAAACCTCATTAGCCCATGTACTGGATGACTGTAATAAACTGGTGTCATTCCCCATCCTAAGAGCCAAATATGCCTTTCCCTCTGACCATTTGCTATACTATCTGTAAATAAAACACACCTTTATTGGGCTGTCCGAAGCTACTCTGTAAGGTTACTGCCATTATTGTTAAATATATATCCTTTATAAATGTGTGACGCTCCTGAAGGAGTTTCCCAGCTATCTTTAGTAAGCCGTTGGGCTAATTTTCTGAGTTTACCTTACCCAGACACCTTAGATTTACTGGAAACTAATTGGGCCCTTGTCAGGAAATTATTAGTCAGTGAAATATGGGGAGAACTGCAATATAAGATCATACATAGGGCTATGTCTTGCTAAATCTTCCTCTATCCACAATCCTTTGACTGCTTGCCCACAATGCGCCCTTCACATGGCCTCACTAGAACAAGCGCTGTGGGAATGCCCCAAATATATACATTTTGGAGGTCTGTCTTTATGTTTATTGAAAATATTATGGGTCATACTTATCCCATGACTTCATTTACGTATCTTTTCCTCAGGCCACCAACCACTGAGCAAGTGTGGGATCCCCGCACTCTACTCTCTCATGTCTAAACTTCTCCAACTATGTATTTTAGCAGCAAAAAAAATGTATTTTGAAAAATTGGCTAAAAATTGGCTACCACATTTTCTCAGCTTTCAGTTATATTCAAACATTGATGGTGATAGATAAGACAGAAGCTACCGAACATCTTGATACTCACCCTCTGAATTTTTTGGTACGTGGATGTTGCACTTACGATATAATTTGTCCCTGGAGCAATTAAATGAATTTTTTCGTCACACTGTATGGTAAGGCGCTAGGGCCCTAGGTGCACCCAATAACTAGGTGAGTGTATTAGTGCTTTACTACCGTCATTATCAGGTCATGCCGCCATCCGTCCAGTATAAAAAATTGCTGAACTGCAATAAGTTCCCCTTTTTCATTTATGTTTCCCTCCCCCCTTTTTTTCTTTGGTTTTTATAGTTTTTTTCAGAATTTTGTTTATGAAACATAAAAGAAAATAATAAAAGAGGTAGTCATATCTCAGAGTTATATATATTGCACTGAAGTTTGTTTTGTATTGTTGTTTTATATTGCTGTAACCAGATTTATGTTTTGTTTTTTTATCTGTATTTTTTGTATGTTTTCTACCTTGCTAACAAAAATAAATTTAGAGAAAGAAAACAAAGAATTTCAACACATGTATTTGGTAACTTACATATTGTCCACATTTTCATTTACCCATCTCTGAGCTGATGCCTACACTGATATTTATGCGATTATATTGGATTGTGTTATATAAGGAAGTGTTCAGCCAAAGTGCCGATTTAGAATGGTAGGGAAGAAGGGTTAAGCATGTTGACCAACAGGCAAAGAATCAAGTAGCATTTACTGCTAACACGATCCATTCCCTTTGTTTTTCTATTCTTATTGCCCTCTGCTTGTTCTCTTACCCCTTGAGGAAGCTAAAATGGTGAAAAGGTAGATATTCTACTTTTTTGTATAATTTTTAAATCCAAACCAACAGGTATTTGAAACCAAAAAAAGAAAATTAAAATTCCACCTGAAGACTAGAATATCTGAAGCTTCTTGGACATTTCTCTTATGAGTACTGAGCTTGGGACACACAGAGACCTGAAAAGAATTACCCTTGGGGTGCAGAATTGTTAAAGCACAATTGGATGCTAAGCTTACTTCTATATGAAAACACTTACATGTGAACTCTGTAAGACTTTAGTTTAAGGTTGGATACACCCAATTGTATAAAGTTTTATTGAGCTGCTGCTGTATTTATATAGTTTTAGTTACATCAGACAAGGTATGTATGGTATGCAGAAATGTATCGCAGGATTCTCATTTTGTTAAAGGACTGCCAGAACTTGGGCTCTTGGGCTCTGTCTCCAACGACTCCTGGGATCACATTAGATTATTTGTCACATTAGGCAGACACCATTCTCCTTCCATTGCAAATGTCTATTTCACATCTTCTTTACCACGATCTTCATTAAAAAATGTTCATTTTTTAATGAAGAAATAATGTTCACGAGAAATAACGAACTAAATAATCTTCACAACTCTAACAAAGAGTAAAATTCAGATATTTCTAAACCTGTCCCAATCTAAGACAATTCAAATGAGCAAATGATGGGTGACTATAAATTTAGAGGATTTCAATCTGGATATAACACATATTTGTTGATCCAAAGATACAGGAAGCTAAAATTCATGTAAACCCCCCAAGCTATTTCACTTCTCCTGGATCCACAAAAGATCAACATTTAAGGATGGCCATTGGGGAACACAGAGTAAAGATCACATACCTTCCACTAAACAGTGCACATGGAAGTGCTCTGAGCTTTTCCTCGTTAATTGCTGTCAATAAAATTATTTTACCTCAAGTCTTGGCAAATTGTTTTTGATGAAACTGTGAAGGGTTCCATGTTTTTTTTTCCATCAGCATCTTGGCTGGAAGACATTTCTGCCACTTCCCCTCATGAAAGTAATAAAAAAAAATCATAAAAAGTTCATGGGGATAGGAACATGGTAACAAAAACACATTTTTATTGGGGTGTACAAGGTTTGGCATATCAGACAATGTTTTGTTGTCTTTCTTTTCCGACTCGGTGACAAATGCCTTTCCAATTTCTTGTACAGGGGTGACAGCGGCAGGAAGTAGGTAAATGTCTCCCCATGGAACTCTTGATTTTTGAATTGTGTATGTAACCCTGTTAAACACTCCTAGATGTTCCTCTATTTGGGATAATAAGAAAAAAATAGCTTGTCACCCATGTGGTTAGTAAATCCTGTCTTATTTCAGTATGGCCGAAGGTGCCTCCACCCAACTGGGTCTTGTGTGGTTCAAAAGGGGCCTCGTAATGAAATGATGGAAGTTCTCCCCTTCCCATCCAACATTACTCGCTGCCTTCTTTTCTAATAGTTCTTGGGATGATATCTACACTCCGGAATGAGAAATTGAAAATCCATACCTAGGTTTGAATTTTGGCTACCAGCCATTGCCTTACATTCTGGTTTATCTGACTTGTTGTTGCTAGAAAATTCCTAAAGAATGTTCGGGCTAGCTCAAGAGTTTGACCAAAAGTTTGAACCTAAGTGTACACAAACATGCTTGTGCACGAATTGCACTGGAACAAGATTTTTTTTACAAGTCTTTTTTTTAATGCAGGGTATTTAACTTTGTCTATTCCACTGCCCCCTTACTCAGTTGTCTTCAGCTGTCTCTGTTGCTTACCCGACCTGTGACCTTGAATTGTTGCTTGGACTTTGGTTTCCTATTCCTGACTTTAGCTTGTTAGTGTGACCTGCTTTTCATCCTCCTCTGGTTCCCTTGTGCCTCTGTCACCAACTCTAAGATCTCCTAGGTTAGAAAGCAAGTGAGATTACCCTTGCTGTCTTGGGCAGTCATCATGTACATGATACCTCTCTTGTACCCTGAACATTCCTCATATAATCCATTCCAGTATATAATGTTTCCTATTGTGAACAAAAGGCTTGTCAAACCACAAGCCCATTGTGGTGGTGTAAGTGGTGAGCAATCCCAATGGCTAGTGGTCATCAGGGATTCTTTGCCACAATGTACCTTGACAATGTGACCATTATTAGGGAGTATTCCCCCCGTGGCTATAACATCCTCTACTCTTTCAGGAAGGCTGAGTGTGAGAAACCATGGCTTACAACTAGGATTCTAATTCAGCACAAAGTTGTTCAGTAGGGTTGAAGTCAGGACTCCGGAGTTTATCCAAAACTGGTCAAACCATGGGACAGCCAAGGTTCTGAGGCAGCAGTGAGCTTGTTGGTCATGTACACAGTGGAAAGTCATTGCTGTGCTTTTCTTAGGGTCTACCTTGTCTATAATTGTGTTATTTCACCAGCAAAGGGGTACAAAAGAGTTTGTGCTGTTTGTATTTTCAACTCCATATGGTAATTTAGGTTGCAGCACCATATATGAGAGTCTTAACAGAAGAATAGGATTTTAGTGCCGGGTACTACCAATAAAGCACCAACATCAATGGTTATATACCACAGGGTGCAATAAGGGAAATTCCAAAATAGGCGAAAACTGGGTGGGAGATCTCCATTTAAGTTTGCTCTTTAAAATTATAGTCACAAAACATTTTGATGGGGTTGTCAAAGCATACCTGTCCTGCTTTTTACATATTTTACTGGACCATTACCATGATGAGCTTCCATAATGGCCAGTAGGAAAAATCATGATATGCAAGCTTCAGCCCTACAAAAAAGTTCCGGAGCTTTGGTAATCAATATGTCCCAGCATATAAAGGGAAGCAGTGGGGGCCGGAAGTTGCCACGGTTCACCTTTAAGTACTTGTACTTTATACAGTGATGGGTTTTTGTATTTTTATATGTGAATGTGACCATTATGTGTTAGAAGTATAAGTTGTATGCTAGCTGTAGTACAAAATATCTTTGGACCACCCATTCCAAATTTAGTATTCATAAATAAATGACTTATTGAAGGTATTACTATTCATTTATTGTACAATTAAAAAAACATTTCATTAAATACACTTTGCTGAAATACAATAGAAGATACATTGTTTTTTAAATTACCAAGAAAGGAACAGCATAGGGGAATGCATTAAAAAATCAGACACATATCCAGTGTACGTCTGTCTGTGGTCAGCCTAGGGAAGAAACTGTGTTATTTGGAGGACTACATAAACTAAGAAAAAGGTTGTAACCTCCAAGTACTCATGCAATATTTACAGTATCATAGAGAACTTGAAGCCAACCCCTATATATTAATATAGTACAAATATTCAAAAAATTAAAAGAGAGAAAGAGTTTTTTTGGGGGGAAATATACACTCAGGTGATTGTCAGTTCAAACAAATAAGTTGGTCTTTCAATGCTACTAAAAAAGCATTCAGTTCTATAACTACCTACTACTTTACAACATCAGTACTTTTACCTTTCACATTAATATCCTTTCTGTAGTCGTACTATGTCAAACCTAGACTTGTCTTCTGTCCCATGATGTAAAGATTGTACATTTCGATTATGACATATTGTGTTTGACATTGTGTTCTAAAATGTTTTACCCTTAACCTTTATATATAGTTATCTCCCACTCCCCTGAAAAAGGCGAAACGCGTCGGAAAATGAGACATATTTTTTCATGACTGATAATAGTATCGGTCCTACAGTATATAGCACTATGACAAATTGACAAATCTAATTATAAAGGATTTGTTTAGTTCTCAACTTCACTCATTTTTTGAAATAATAATCCCCTTTATTGTTACATGGTGATTTATTATTGTTTAGTTTGTATTTAAACACTTTTGCTGAATACATGTTTCCCAAAAGAAACCCTCTTTCTCTCCTTTTACTGTTTTAATTATTAGGATTCCAGGAGAAAATCTCCTTTCTTGTCTTTCACAGACTTGAATAGAAATGTATTGTTCCACAATTGCTGATTATTGTGATTCCTAGTTAAAGTGGCTGAGTTAGTTTTCCTATTCTCAAGCTTTATCTCTATTGGAAGTGTCTTTTATTCAACCCCAACTCTACAAAATTATCAATAATGGCTCCATACTGGAGCCAACATCTTCAACCTACTTGGAGATCATAGCCAACTGAGCATTCATGTTGCCATTCATGGTATCCTATCAGATGTCCATTTTCTCCATTAATACAATATATATTGAAAATGCTGTACAAAGTAGTTGTTTAACATCTAAAATTCACACATGGGCTGAATTTACTTCAAGCTCTTCAAGATTGGAGAAGATAGATCATCAGAGTAGAACCTTGGTGATCCAGCAAACCTCAAAACTGACTATTTGAAACATGTTTTTGTAAGAAATCAGTGTTCATTAGGTTTAATGGACACAATTATAATTAAACTACTTCAATGTTAATGTACTTTCAGTAATTCTCACTATTATCTGTTCTGGCCTGGTTAAGGGGTGAAATAATTTGCTAGCTATTAGCAAATACATATATAGAAACCCATACTAGGTTTGTTGGATCACCTTGGTTTACCCATGATGGTCTATCTTGTCCAATCTTGGGGGTCTTAAGTAAATCAGGTTGCTTGTCCCAGAAGACACCTCTCTGCTGCCTAAAATATGACTTTTTCTGCTGGATTATGAATGCATGCAAGATGTTTTTTTAAGAAACTGAACTGGTGGATACCTGAAACTCCTATGAGTTCCTATGAAGCTAAGTAGAAGGTTTCAATGGATATCAATTTCCTAAGTGTTAAAAAATTAGCCCCAGCCACACTTAAAACTATAACAATCAGCTCTGACCCTAATTCTCACCTTCTATCCATCGCCTTCCCCTACAAGTGCCATTTAAACCGGAAAAACTGGAACTTACCCCAAGTGCATAGAATCAAGGCCCTTCATTTACTGTGCACTGACCAGTACTAAGATCTGAAGAGGACCTTGTATCATGTGATTGGCTCGAGAACATTGGAACATGGTAGGTATTATAAAAAGCAAAAAATAGGTTGGAGCAAACATGTAGGAGGAAGTGAGGAGCACTTGGAGGTGGGCAAAATAGAGCAAACGTTAAGTAAAACATTTATTTAGTCATCTATCTATCTATCTATCTATCTATCTATCTATCTATCTGTCTATCTATATCTATCTATCTATCTATCTATCTATCTATCTATCTATCTATCTATATCTATCACAATGTAAGTTGTACTGCGTAGAATATCCATTGTGGGGTTTTTTTACCTTTTGTTGACGGTTTTTCCTTTTTTGAACCTAATATTATCCACATTCCATCCTGTACATCTGTCCTCCCAAAAACCATCCTTTTTTTTATTATTCCAACTAGACTTCATAGCTGTAATACACCACAGACATATTTGCTAACCTTCCAAGTCTACTTCTGCTTGGTATTATTTTGGTTGTCTTGAAACCTAAGTGTTGATAGAGCTTATGAGCAGATACTTGTATGGTTGATGTGTCTAGAGTTACATGCTGATATCCTCGTTGGCGAGCAAAGTCAAAGACCATCATACACAGAGCCTTGGCGATACCTCTGCGTTGCTGGTCTTTAGCCACGGACAAGCGTCGCAAAATCATGTCGTTGTTGGAGTTTGGTGCTGGTTGGACACCCACTATGCCAACAATACGGCCACCGGACTCAGCTACCCAGAAGCAGGAGTTGGGTCTTTGAATATAAGATTCATCAATGTTTAGTAAATCTCCATTGTGGCATTTCTTTATAAACTGGTAAATTGCTAAGGTTAAAAGACAACGGATTGCAACCAAGAAAGTTCCAGCACTGAATAGAGATAAGATGTAGGATCGATAATACAGCTGCAATGTGATGGATGAGGCCAAGATGGTGCAGTAGACTTGTGGGAGCTTCAATATGTACGAGACAGTGCCAGGAACGTAATCCAACATTCCTTGGGCAAACAGTTTACGAACAGCATGGTAATCCTGGTTTCTGTATTTCCGTATGATGTAGTCAGCCATTCCCCTCCTAGCTGGTCTTGCAGCTAAGTCTAAGTAAAATGAGAAATATAATGTAAGTACAACTGAAAGAACATTAGAGAAAAGATAAAGATGAAGGTCCTAAAGAGTTTCTGAGATGTCATGTGATTAAGAAAGTATAATCATATTAGGACTATTTAAAAACTTGTAAAATAGAAAAGGTGTTGGAAAAGTAATTTCTAGGACTATAATTATTCCCATTGATGGTCTTTAGCTGTGTTTCTGAACTGTGGCCATTTCCAAATGCTAATGGAAATTGTGTGTGTGCGTGAGTACAACCTGTAGTGATGAAAGAATATCAGCAAATCTGCCTTTACCATCCAATATCCACAGTACACCCAACATAGTTACCTAATAAAGGCCTAATAAAAGGAAAGAATCACTAATTCATCAAGGAAAACCATACTCTATTCTGGAGCATGGGCTCCCACTAATGAAGGGCTCGTATAGGGCCAATACTGGTTCACACGGGAAGCCCATATCCTGAGCTCTACTCATTTTTCTGGAACTCCCAACTGGTTAAGGGTGGTCTTCTCCCAATAATGATTCTTCTCCCACTTATCAACAATCTATGGGTGCCCGTCTCCTCTGACTAAAAATGTACTGTATATACAAGCACTCATTGCCTTACCCCTCAGGTGACATGGCTGACACACCATCCTCAGTTGTTCATCTTCCTCTCCTGCTGGTGTGTGGGCCCCCATCCTCACATGCAGGGGTAGCACCACCACATGGGTTACTGTCCTACAGTTACTTCATTGGCCCGTGTTACAAAGGGTGAGAAAGGCTGATATAAGGTTTTGGATGTGAGCTTTCAGCAAGCAGAAATATTGTGGGACAACGTTACCAAAGTGTCTAAATCCTCATTTCCTATCCTCCTACCCACTTAGCATCCCCGTAGCAGAAATATAATGTTGTCCACAAGGGAAACTGAATATGCCTAAACTGCTTTAACTTACTGTCTGCTCCCCACAATCTTTCTATTGCCCCCATCCTCCCAGCAACCTCTATTGCCCCCTAGCCATCCCTAGCTTTTGGCAAAGCCCCTTTTGGGACCCTTTAGGAAAACCAGATTCCAGTGGACCTTTTATGGATAGCTGGTGGGAGGAGGACACATGCACTTGCTACTCCATTTCCTGTCCAATATAAGGTTCCTAAAAAAACTATTAAACGATTTCAATAGTAGAGGGAATCTCACACCGTTATTTTATGTAATATGTATGTATATGTCATTTTTCTGTGGTGCATCTGCCTGACCCACTACTATATCTGTCTCAGTCCCCCGGCCTGATTGACTGATTGCTCTTAGCAGTGTTGATCGAATTGGCCCCTGTCGTGGACTTCAAATTACCCTGAACATTGGGGTCAGCTCCAGCAAACTGTCAGCAGCAAATTTAATTATCACTAATGCTGAGAATGTTGTTGTGTGCTGGGATGGTGTAACACTGAAATCCAGAGCACATTCCCAGGACTTCCATCATCAATGGCTGGTCAGGGAAAGAAGATATTGAAAGCAAAGAGCGGCAGAGGTGAACATTGAATTTTCAATGATAGAGAAGGACAAACTCTTTGAATATTTTCTTATACATTATTAAAGCAGAGATAGTGTGAGAAATCCACGGATTAGAACAGAGACAACCTAAATGCTAGTTTTTATCTCCATCTATTTATACACAGAAAACAGATCTATATTCTTATGCATTGAATGGGAAGCCAAAAAATGATTCTTCAACATCTGTCCTTTGCTAACCATTCTTTTTCTATTTTCTGCAGCAGATTCCACCAAGTCTATAAATTTGGGACCATACTGCTATAACTAAAATTAGTCAGGCAGTAAAAAGTGGGCACCAGACTGCTTGTTGAGTTGGTGGAAATGAAAATATCTATTTATCTAATATCTATCTGAAAAACATCTTACCATAGTGGAAGACCTTGAGTCATTTCACATGAGGATTCCTTCAAATAGTGACAATATGCTAGCTTTAGGATTGTTAAAAAAACACCTGCTAGTTCCCCTATTAATGGACCCCATATGTTGCTCCCTTGCTACCCCATCACTAATAATCAAGATTTGGCAAAATTCGGAGCCAGCGAGGGGACACTTCCATAGAGGTAAACAGTTGGTTCTCCCATCGGGCTCTGCTGATGGCAATGTGTCTTTATTGATTTTTTTGATTGATTATTACAAAGAAGCATTTAGGAAAACCAGGGGAAGGACCAATTGGTGGGGTTAGTCCCATTCCGACCCACCATGCCAGCTCCATACTGAGTTTCAAAGTAAGTACAAAAGAGTACCCACTAAATGTCAAGAACAATGAGCAGGATGCATTTCAGTGCTTGTGATGTATTTGTTTCTGTAAAGTGCCATGAACCTCAATGCGTCTGGTTGGTCACTACAAAGGGGAACGGGTGCTTTCAACGTTACATAAATTTTTGCAGCTGCTTTCAGTTCCTTGTTACAGTCTACTTCCTTGTCTTCATAGCCAATCAAAATACATTTGAAATATTAAAATTTCATAAAACATTTCATATACTATATATAATTTGTTTTATTTATAATATGTTTATATCTCTCCCTGTTATTTATCATTTGTGGCTGAGAATGGGATTTGCTTTGTGGTTCCATGGGCAGGAATGGTTGGCTCTGACTGCACTCAGGAAAGTTCAAACTTATTGGATGTTCCTATTTCTATATAATAATATAGGCATTTGTATGCCTGCACACATATACATAGCCAGATATCAGCAAACTCACCTTTACAACTGAAAATACACAAAGGTTGGATATAAGAAGCTTAGAGGAAGCTATTTAGAGGCATTTGGTCTACTTAGGACCATGAGAGTCCATGGATCCAATGGAATCTGCCACAACCATTAGGACTTCAGGTAACTGTGTTGAATGAAAATATATGATGCATACAACACTATTGAACCCTTGCAATGTGTTTTGTGAATATTAATTTGATAAATGTGAGTATCATGTGTTCCTGGGGTTGTCAGCGTTCTTCTCTGGCTCAGTTGTGATAGTACATTCTTCAATACTTGACATACCAGTTATCTCTCTTCTTGTTATGGTGATCTTGGGGGATTGCCCCTTGGTTGCTTACATATATTCATTTGTCCCATGTGCCCAATAATTTTAGGCATACCCAACATATTACCTTTTTAAATAAATCTTACGGATATCCCAGTAAGGTCTCCACTGTGATCAAGAATACCAGGCCAAGCCATCCCAAACTGGATTTTGGACAGGGACATAGGGACTGACGCTTACAGTTTTTGATGGGACAGTCAGGCTGATTTAGAAAATAGGCTGTATGTATGCTAGCATTCTATCAGATATTGCATTGCTGACTTTTACCGACTGCTTATCCATCAACTCCATATATGTGCAAATAAACCAATGTCAATGTAGATAACTGTTCTCTGCGGGGTAAAAAGAGAACTTTTATGACACTGGTATAAGGATCCTTGTTCAGGCTCTTTTTCTTCATTAGTTTGTCACCTTGTGACACAGGCTTACAGCATAGAATTTATTGTAAAGCCAAAGGCTACTGTATGGTAATCCCAACTAAAACCGAATCCAGGTTCCATGTGATGTACAGGGCTCAATGTACAAGACTTTCCATGTGATGTACAAGGCTCCAAAAATTGCCTTTAAGTCCACTAACTGAGCATATATTTATTAATAGGAGTTATATCATTTTTTAGGTGGCCATGCTATTGCTCATTACATTGGGATAGTCCAGCCTTGCCATCCTCATGCAACCTGCCATAGGGAATATCATACAGCTTTTACGACATCCAGTGACTAGAGACAGAAAATGGCTAGGGGCAGCTGGAGGAGATTAGTGAAAAATGTAAAAAAAAAGGATGAAAGAAGGTTAACAAAAAATATAATGCCACTTTCTGTCTATGTGCGCTGGCTTCCATCTTGGCTCCATATGGACGACAATGGTGGGCCACTGCCGCTTGTAGGCTCTATTAAAAGATTTGACACTGGGTTTGATTGCCCATGATTTAGAATGATTTTGTAAAAGTTTTTTTTAATAATTGAGAAAAAACAATGCAGAATGAATCACATATTTCTATGCCCATCCAGTGTATAGCAATTAATTGTAATTCCAAGCATTTGTAATAGTTTTAGAGTTTTTGGGTGTTTAACCTATTAATACACCTGAAATCCCGAAGAGCAGATAACAACAGTATTTTATACTTCCATTACACATGATACATATCATTTTAGAATTATTACATACAAGTTTATGAAAGATCTGGTCAGGGGAGTGTTTTTCATTGGACCATTTTCAAATCTGGTTAGCAGAACTTCCATGTTAGCTTTTGTATAAATAAACTGTAATAAAAGTCCTTGGCAAAGTGGCAACAATAAGACTTCATGAATATGTATCCTGGAGATCACACAATGGGGCTAATTTACTAATATTCTCCAAGACTATTATGGGAGAACCTGGAATGGATCTGGTCCAGGATTGGAAACATTTGCCATCTAATATCAAATTATTTTTAGAAATTCCATTCCAAGTTTGTTGGATCACCAATGATCTACACTGATAGTCTATCTTCTTCAGGCTTGAAAAGTTTTTCTGTTTGCAAAATCCATTCAGTACCTTGGTCTACCGTTGTATTGTATATCATCAGTATTCTTATTTCCAAAGCTGTAGGCTAAGTTAACATAAATGAAATAAATGGGGATACCTTGTTAGCTCCCTCAGCCACCACAACCATTGCAATGGTTTACAATATATTATTTTTTTACTTTTGAGAGCAGGAGGCAATGGGTGGTACTGAACCACTCACTACTGCTCCTATTTATTCTCTGAAGACGACCATTAGTAAGACTTTACATGTAGCTTCTTGACTACAGGAATAGTTCTTTATGAGGAAGGAGGAAGCATTCATGACACTGCAACCTCGCTGCCCATCTAAACTTAGCTCTACACAAAACAATGAAGCAATGAAGTATTGAAAAACGCTGAATGAGCACACAACCAGATTACAAAAGAATGCCAAAAACTGTCTTGTCATCGGTATGATTCTATGTAATTGTATAGAAATAGAAGAAAATGTACTAGTTTATCCACCTACATTTTATGGCATAAAATTGTATATACAAGTCTACTGTTTCTCAACCTGGGATCCTCCAGAGGTTTCCAGAGGGCCCGATGAGCATTTCAAGCTTCTTAGGTATGCTTAAGTGACTCAGATGATTTTGCTTTGCTATCTGTAAGGGCGACAATCTTCCCACTGACCATCCGGTATATTTACTGTTTAGTTGTGGATGTAATAATTATAGAAGGGGTTCTCTGAAGAAGTTATTTCAAGAGTTCCCTTATGTTAAAAAGGTTAGGAAAGTCTGCACCTGACCATCACACCTATATAAACTCATGTATAGCACAGTCAATGGGTACCATGAACATTATTATGAAAGCTTCTGAAGCTTTCCAAAATGTTGGAATCTAGGAATGTGTTCCTATTCAGCCAAAAGGGCTCTGTTGAGATTAGACACTGATGTTGGTTGGGAAGACCTGGCTCAAAATCAGCCAAATTATCCCAATGGGTTCAGATTGGAGCTCTGTGCAGAATAAGTTCCTATGCAGCAAACTGGTCAAACCATATCTTTTAGAAGCTCAGGGGAAAATCATCCTGAAACAGAAATCTTATCACAAGGCTAAAGTATTTGCTATATTTTTTTACAGGGCACTTCAATGGAAACCCCTAAACCCAATCAATTTGTAGGGATGTCCATCTATCTATCTATCTATCTATCTATCTATCTATCTATCTATCTATCTATCCCTCTACCTATCCCTCTATCTATCTATCCCTCTACCTATCCCTCTATCTATCTATCTATCTGTCTATCTATCTATCTATCTATCCGTCTATCTATCTATCTGTCTATCTATCTATCTATCTATCTATCTATCTATCTATCTATCTATCTATCTTTCTTTCTTTCTAGAGGTCATAGCTGTAGAACACCACAGACATTTTTGCAAAACGGCCCAGTCTACTTCTGCTTGGTATTATCTTTGTTATTCTGAAACCCAAACGTTGATACAGTTTATGCGCATTGATTTGGAAAGTTGATGTATCTAGAATAACTCGTTTGTATCCTCCCTGCTGAGCAAAATTAAAAACCGTCATGCACAGGGCCTTGGCAATCCCTCGGCGTTGCTGGTCTTTAGACACAGAAAGGCGTCTTAGTGTCATGTTGATGTCAGAATTCGGAGCAGGCTGGGCACCCACCATCCCTACAATCCGACCATCAGATTCGGCTACCCAGAAGCAGGAGTTGGGTTTCCAAATGTAAGTTTCTACAATGTTCAGTAAATCTTCATTGAGACTTTTCTTTATCAATGCACGACAAGCAAATAACATAACACAATGAACTGTTGCCAAAAGCATCCCAACACTCAACAAAGACAAAAAGTAAGAATGGAAAAACAACTGTACAATGATGAATGATGCCAGAATGGTGCCATAGACTTGGGGAAGCTTCAACATGTACATGGTAGTGCCAGGAACGTAACCCGACATTCCTTGACCAAACAGGTCACGAACAGCATCGTAATCCCCATTGTTGTATTTCCGTATGGTGTAGTCAGCCATTCCCTACCAGTTGGAATTGCAGCTAAGTCTAAGTAAAATAAGAAACATGATGTCTTGTGAATACAAAAGAAGAGCCAAGATCAATGAAGAAATGCATAAAGGTTTACAAAGGAGTTCCTAGTTAGACCCTATAATTTTTTTTTCTCTATTGATTTTCAAGGAAAATTAATAAAATAATAAGGGCTTATTTGGGCTAAAATAATGTTGCATTATAAATATAAAAATTTCATATATTGGCCATTTTTAAGAGTTCATTACACTTCTGCTTCCCAAAGAAACCAGATACAACTTGCAGTGATGAACGCATATCAACAGCTTTGCTCTGCCATTGGGTATTGCCATTCTTGCTCAATCATGAATTAACTTTAACTGGCTCACCTAGGGTTTTGCACTGCATGATATTGACGACAGGTTTTATCCCCAAACTGCTTCCCCCCAGTTACAGGCTGGGAAACAATGAGATATTCTTTCACTGCATGTTTAAGATTCCTTCTTAAAGGATTGTTACATTGTAGGTTCTCAGGATCCTTTCCAATAATCCCCTATAAGGAGATGAAAGAAGGACCCTCGCTGGATCTGAAGCACATGTTAATGAGAGATCTTCACTGAGAGGTTGGGAGACTGTTTCAAAACTAGATTAAAGGATCCACCATTGGTGGATCCAATGTTGTTCATGAATTTGACATCTATCCAACGTCTGTACAGGGCCTAAGTCAAGTATCTCTCCATCTTGGCTGAACTGACTCTCTTCCCCTACTTGGGAACTTGGTCACAGGATGGTAAAAACCCATAAATTATTTTGACTCAATGGTTGGATCTCATTTGGATGATTTATTTGCTGACACTATACACTTGTACAATTTTAGGAACTATTTGAAAGATAGTTTTAAAAACAAATGAACTGGCTGTTTCCCATGTATTTGTGAAGTAGAGATTCACAGGCCAGTGAATTAAAAAAAAAGGGGAACCTAGCTTTTAAAAGTGTAGTTCCCTAGAACTTAATGCAATGCAGAAATGGGGAAGAAACATTTATAAATATATATATATAATTTAAATTTTTAATAAAACCGGGTCCTCATTTGTCAATGCTTGGCAAAATTACATACTGATATCCTAGCACCTCTGAAAAGTGTGGCCTCTACATTAGCATACAGGGGTACCTACACAGGGAAGTTTTATGTTAATAACTGAGAAAACTCATGCCCAGAAGTTACTTTTACTTGCTTAAAGTAGCAAAGATATATATGGACTTGACTTGTTCATAGCAGCTTCTGACTTTTTTTGTCCAATTCAAGTAATTGTAATCGGGATGAGGGCATTATTTGTAAATCCCTTCCAGCAAACAACCATGTTGGCTCTTACTCCTAATCTTACTCCTGATTTTCTGTATACTTTTACCAAGGGTGTAAATAAAAATCATGTCGCCTGTAGTATTGGGGCTCCATTACTAATAAACCTAACCCTTAGGTAATTGTAAGTTATGACATCTTAGTTGTGAATTGTACATAATTACTTTACAATTTCTATACGTATTATCTTTACACTCAAGTTCCTTCGCCAAAAAACCTCAATTAAATTCTAACTTTTTCTTTCTATATCCAAAGTTTTATTAAAAGGACACTGAGCTTTAATGGCTGTTGGACATGATATCATAACCCTGGCATTTGTATCTTTCTTTTCTAATAACTGTCATTGTTGTTTAAAGATGATGAATAACGCTAGAATGGTTGTACCTGGTAGATCTAAAACAGTTGAACATTTTGGCTTCAAGCAAAAAATCCAATTTGCTTAAACATTCAATTAAAAAATTACAATCTCTGTAAAAATCATTGGACATTTCTGAGAGTGTTGTATATTTGAGTTGTCCGGTCATGCTAAGGGGTTCCTCCTGCCACCAGTGAGCAAGTGGAAGCAACCACAGCAGATGGTGCCCGGAGCGTAGGCATAAAGCATTCCTGGACGATCAGGCTTACCGATGGAGATAAATAGGTCCACCATCTATTGCGGGAGCCAAGTTGTGGATCTTTCTGAAAAGTATTACGCTACAACTCTATATATCTATATACAATCCATTACTGTGGCCATATTGGCTACTTTTATGCCTTCTCTTTAATACCCTACCCATAAGGGCATTGTCTTATTCCCTAGAGAGGTGGTCCTCCTACATATTTAAACATGATAATATTACTACACTGTGTAGGTATTCTTGGTATAAACAGGTAAAAGCAATGAAATCTCTCATCCGTGGAGCAATGATAAAGTAACTCACCCTTCTCGTCTGTGCAGTGATATAGATTATGAGCTTCTAGCAAAGAGTAATTCTATGACAGCAGAATGACGGAAGAGCCACATTTCCTGACTCTCTGCCCACTTCCCCATTTTTTTTGAAGTTGAACTCCAGTCACTTTTATTGAAAATATTGTCACACAAGACCTAATCTACTTTATGTGCAGCAAATGCCTTTTCATAGCTAGGTATAACATTGTTACAGAAGCGTTGCACTCATCACTTGGATGTCTATAACTGGCACAGAAAGCAGGCCCACCGACTACAGGCTGCCTGCGGTCACCTAAAGGAGATCTTTCTCTCAGTAGCAGTTGTTCTTTCCACAGGTTCTGTTAACGTCCTATGTTGGTAAAACTAGATTCAAGCCATTGAGCCAAAGCCAACATTTTACGAATACACGGCCACTCAAATCCTGGAATCAGATACGTGAACCTCTTTATTTATAACTATACTATATAAATTTATTCAATAGCTGAATGTCTAGAACTGAATAAAGTGATTGGCTATATATAGATCTATAGCAATGTGTGTGTGGGTATGGTGAGACTATTTTTTGTTCCATATTGCCAGAGGGGTATTGCAGGGTGCATACTGCAGAGGAAAGCATTGCCACTTGGTGCCTCCAATATGCAGCTGTACATTGCAGGTTGTGCACTTCTGCTGGCATATTCTGTAGTAACTGTAAATCTGTATGTCCACACAATAAATGATTGTCAACCCAAGACAAATGGTCGTGCTCGTCTCAGAGTGTGTACAGTGGTCCTCCAATGTTGTTCATGAATTTTGTCTGTACAGGGCCTAAGTCAAGTTTCTCTCCATCTTGGCTAAACTGACTCCCTTCCCCTTTTTATCTTGAGGGTACCATCCCGGCTGATTTCCTTTATTATTCTCCATCTTGACCACGGCTGCCCCTTTACCCCAGAGAACCAGAGCATTTGGCAGAAGCACTCCCTCTGCTGGAAGAAGTGTAAACTCCTCCTGAACTGTGTCTGCTCTAGCACTCCCTCCGGTGGTGGGACTCCTGCATCCACAAGACCATCCCTATAAAAGTAAGTGACTACAACTGCAAGTTGCCTGGATAAGGAATTTTTAGTTCAAGGTTCCCGCTATTGCTTCCAGCCTAAATCTACTGATTGCTTGTTTACCAACTCTAGCATTGACCTTTGAATACTCCTGCATGCCCTGACCTCTAGCTTCTTTGACCTTGATTCTGTCCTAGGTTCCTGCGCCTCATCTGATTCCTGTTTGTCAGCAGTCACCTGCCTCTACGTGCACAGGAGCTGCAACCAGGCAGTTGCCCGCAGCGTAACACCCTCACCTATAGAGGCTCTAATTAAGACTGGGCAGCTGCTTAGACTCTGAACTCGGCCCACATCTGTGCCAACTGAGCTGCAGATACATCGGAGGTCCACCATCTGCCCTATGGCAGTCCCATCCTGGCTGATTCCCTCTTTTATTTTCCATCTTGGCTGAACTGACTCATTTCCTTCCTATTATCCTGAGGGTCCCATCCTGGCTGATTCCCGTTCCTATTCACAATACTAGGTCACCTTCTCTCTTCTTAACCTTCTATCTGACCTGACCTCCATAATTGTATCCTGGCTGACCTCCTCTCCTCAGGCCCTTTAATGTCCTTTACAAATGTTTCACCATTCTGCCCTAAGTCTCTCAGTAACCTAATAATTGCCATTGGCACCATGCTATGGGAAGTGGGGAAGCCTAAAGTCATGTCCATATATCTCTCTCTCTGCAATAAAAAGCATTTCCTTGGATATCGTATTGCCCTCGGAACATCTACAGACTAAAACGAACGCTGTATGTCTATGACAAACAAGGTGTAAACCTTATAGGACAGTTAGTATAATTGTGGATAATGCACACACACTGGGCACGGAACAGTTATTTTTTATGGTATTGTCACAGTCACTGGTATGGTATTTGTGTGCCACTGTCAATGGAGGGTGCTATTCCCTTATGGGCTAGCCCTGAAGTCTTGGGAAGTTCCTTAGCCTTATGGTCACTCGGGAGAGCTCCCAGCCTAGTATCTGGTGGGTAGGCTTTGTCCATGCCCACAGAGAAAGGAACCTGTCTGATTTTGGTCAGACAGGCTAGTAGGCCCATTCAAGGTTTGGCTGGGTGGTCTTAGTACCCAGCCCCCGTCAGGAGCATTGTGCCCCAGGGGTGTCTGGGAAATCTGGGTGGCCCTTCCTCTTTAGAGGAGGAATCACAATAGCACCCCAGTGCACATTTTTGTGGTGTGTTTTTGCACATTTACTTTTTTTACCGAGCACCAGGGTTTTTGTTTAGTGGATCATATTTTGCGAGATTCTAAAAAAAATAAATAAATTAAAAAACATCGCATACAATGCAGGACCAGCCGTGCAGAAAAAGAGGTGAGGATGCCAAGGGCCCACTCACAACTCAGGAGTACCTGGCAAATCGGGGCTATGATATGTGAAACTGCTTTTTTGTTGGAGGAGGACAGGTAGATGACCACAGTACGTGGAATAGCTGTAAATCTATTTTTATTTTAACATACTGATTTTATCAAGATGGTCCAGAACCTGGGATATGCTTGGGAGTAGCCAACGACAGACCTGAACTAGTAGTGCTTTATTTCGTGTAGGGGAGGTGGAACAGGACACACCAGCCCTTGCTATAAAATATATAAAAACCGACATTATAGCTAATAAATAATATTACAAGCAAAGAGACATTCAGGTTTTTGTGCCACCAGCAGTTTGTCTCTTGAGTAAACCTCAAACCTCGAATTTTCCATTTACTTCTAACCACATTGCCGCAAAGTACTATTTTATTTCAGGCATACACTCCCAGCCATTCCTCTGATGATGCATGCTGCACTTTCTTTATGGTTTTGTCACAATTGTAGAATGGAAGGAATGATATCATTGCTAATATATAGACAATCTGTAGGCACGGCTATATTGCAGCACGAAAGCTTGGGATACGAGTGTGAATGGATTGTGACCATTATAAAAAGGACGGCAATACTTATCTGCTACAAGGTGCGTGTTGATGGAAGGTTGTAGAATGACAGCTTATCAGTGCGCCGCTTCTCCCTTATCTGTCTATGGGGGAACCCTTGAAATAACTTTCTGGTTTTCAGGCAAACTCTAATAACTATACCCACAGCTAACAGTATATTAGTGTGGTGGTCATTGGGAAGAATTCCTTTTATTTTGCTGGCCAGTGGGAAAAAATGTTATCCTTCATCCATCCAGAAATTGCTCAAGGAACACTTAATAACCTCTAGAGGAACCCTGGCTGAGAAATGCTGATCTAATCATAAGGCACAGGAGGGACAAGACAAGTGTTAGCTGCCTGCCAAAATTGTATCCCTGTGTATTCAATAATTTCCCCCTATAATCTTCATCTGATTGTATATGGTATGTCTCCCATTGTGGAATAATTGATTGCACCAATTTAAATCTCCCCATAGATTTATCTGTTCAGTATCCCTTAGTTCCAGCTGAGTGCACATTGATATTTATTGCCCTACCAACCCCTCCCCTCCCCAGGTTCAACTGATATCCCAAATTCCTTGTTACTCTGATCAGTCCATCCATAATCAGAACCCAAAGCACTTCTATTTAAACAGGCAAGGTCACTTTGGGACCCTGGTCACGTGCCCAAATCTCAAATGCCCAAATTATAAGTGCAATAGGAATTAATCCAGGGAATGGACACAGAATTGGACATAAAATTACATTCTGCAACTTCCATCTCCTGCCTTTGGACTGATCCATCCACCAGGGCTTCAACACATCCTCTGCTGCCATTCTGAACTGCTATGTCACCGAGGCATCTCTGTGACTGAATCGTCATACCCCACTCCTGGAACTCCTTAAGCTTAGACGTCTTACTACCAAACATATTACAGGACCGGCTCTCATGGACTTCAGTTTGCCACATTGTTTATTGTACGCATATGGTTCCCAATTATCTGTACAAATGTATTATTCACCCTGCTCTCTCCTTGTTGGCTCTATTCTCTCTCCTCCCGAGTCTGATAACTCATTGCCCCTGATTCATCAAGCAAAATCGGATTATCGGTCGCGCATTCGTATTAGCGATCCGGAATCGTGCGCGATCGCGCTATTCAACAACCGGAAAAGCTCGCGCACGGAGCCGCGCTTATCCGACAGCTTTTTACTGGCGATCTTGTATTAAAAGTCACTGTTCCCCTAACAAATCATTCTTTCTAAAGGCACACACATTACCCATAGCCCTAAAAAAAAATGTTTGCGCTGTTTAAATGTTTTTAACATTTATGTGCGCTAAGAAAAAAGCATATTTGATCCTCCTTAATCGCGCAGCTGAAATCTAATCGCCTTAATTGGCAGATTCGCGCTCCCTATTGTGAAGGCTGGAATCCGGCTGGTAGAGGCGGGTGTACGCGCACACTCGAGCCCGGCCCGCGGTGATCCGCGATCGCTGGCCGCGCGTACGTTCGCGCTTCCAGCGATCGCGGATTTCAATGATGAATCAGGGGCATTGTCTCTCTGTTCCTTCACTCTCCTGATTTCTCTGTCTGTGCTCCGGCACCTTTCTACTTTACTGATACTCTCATCTCACCCAACCCTGGTCCCCCCATAGCCTCTCTCTTCCATACACTCTCAGTAAGACATTCCCTTCTCCTAACCTCATCCCCATTCACCCTACCCATAAGTCCTTACCCCCTCTCTCTGGCAGTCTATGGAATGCCAGATCTGTTGACAACAAATTATCCTCCATACACAACCTCCTCCTTTCTAAGTCTCTGAACTTTCTGGCTCTCACTGAAACTTGGCTTTCCTCTTCTGCCTCTGCTGCTGCTCTCTCCTATGGAGGCCTGCACTTTACACATACCCCCAGACCTGGCAACAAAGTAGGGGGTGGTGTGGGTCTCCTTCTGTCACCCAACTGTACATACAGAGTCCTTTCTCCCCCACCCTCTCTCATTTTCACTTCATTTGAAGTCCACTCTGTCCGACTCTTTAGCCCCTTACCCCTCATTGTTGCTGTTGTCTACTGCCCCCCTGGCCCAGTATCACAATTTTTGTATAACTTTGCCTCCTGGTCCTACATATTCTTTCATATGACCTGCCCACCCTCATCCTCAGTGACTTTAATGTTGCAGTAGATGAGCCCTTCCATCCTTCCAACAACCTTCACTGCCCAAGACATTGCCACCTACTTTAGAGATAAAATTAACAAAATCAGACATGATGTCTCTGCCCACCGAGCCACTCCAACTATACCCACCCCTTCCACCTATAAATCATCACTGGCCTCCCTCAGCCCTGTTACTGTGGACGAAGTCTTAACTCTTCTCTCATCATCTCCGTCTACTGCATGTCCACTTGTGACAATTCCCTCTGATCTACTCTGTGCCCATTCCTCCACCCTGGCCCCTGCCCTAACCAAACTATTCAACCTCTCCCTTTCTACTGGTAAATACCCCTCTGCATTCATACATGCCATAATTCTCCCTATCCTAAAGAAACCCTCACTGGACCCCTCC